>NC_079216.1:43146573-43356573 GCF_029633865.1 Lampris incognitus
GTGGATATCACCGTGCAAAACGAACAGCCCATTGATCAGACAGGCCACGATTACACACATTTAAATCAAACGAGAAGGTTCAGGGGCACAACGGATCGTACTTACCACACGGCGGGCTGATAAACAAATAAAGAAGGCTGTCAAAATAACGCGTCGACAACTCCAGGTTTGGTATTAAATCCCATTATAAGGCAGTCGCGTCGCAGAGTGCCTATTGACAGACTAGCGGCGGGGAGACGCAAGCGCGCCGCGCTCAGATAGCCGCCGCGGCTAACGTCAAGCTAGCCGGGCAAAGAGAGCAATAATGCAATAATGCCCATACTCGACGGGCGGAAAACCAGTTCACATCGACACACACACACGCACACGCACACTCACCTCTGATTCCACGGCTTCTCACCAAGCCTTGCATTCAGCTGGCCTCCATGTGTGAGGGGATATTGGCAGCTCTCTCCATGGGACGGATGGTCAGTGTTTACTTGTCAGGGGTCGTGGGGCATGAAGGGGGGGACACCACAGCTGACTGTCACGGCGCAGCGCGCCGCGGCACAAACCTGCGAGACGTTCGAGTGTGGTGATAAACTGTTTTTACTGCGCTTGAATAGGCGAGGGGGCATGACTGGGTCTGGAGGGGACAGGTTAGCATTCGCTAGGCTACATGTTAGCGACACAGGGAAAGCACGGAAAGGTGTATGTACTCTGGCACTTACATGAACCAGCGTTAAGGATGAGGTCATGGTTCAGGGTGGAAAAAAAAGATTCAGGCTGACGTCATCTTCAGCCAATCGGGGCATGCGGCTCAGGGGTTAGTTGACGTCAGCCTCTGATCCGTAGATTAAAGGGACCATCTGGTTTTTAAAGGAGACGCACAAGTGTGCGCTGCACCGGCGGATCAAGCCGTTTTTGGACGCGGTTCTAGAAGCACAGCCCGTGTAGACAACGAGGCTAGCTGGGCTCCTTGCTCCGTCCAATACAATATTTAACACCCTGTCTTGCAACACTGAGCTGGATGATGGTGCAGCCACAGCAGTAAAACAAAATTGCCTTCACCCTAAGAATAAAAAAAGATATTCTACCATTTGTTTATATTCACAATAAAGGTGCATTGCGATTACAAAACAAAAGAACTACAAACCATGAGGCAAAATGAATACTATAATGAATACTATTATCAAATAATCAGCGTTCTTATCATTTTTGCAATTCTTGAATAAATACACGACCACGTGCTCGTCCTTGTTTATAAACGATTGTCTGCAACCATGTATGAACAGTGGTCTGTCTAATGTTGCCTATGGACTACATGCTGTGATAGCAGCCTACGATAGCATAAAAACGCACTCATGCGATTACATGACGTTTGAAGTAGAAAAAACGGTGATTTTTTTTATAAAGAGGAAATGAAGCAAGGCTAGGATAAAGGTGGATTTCACAAAAGATAGGCCTTTGTAATAAAACAAAATAAATCTTTCATTATTTGCGCCCATAGCTATTATAGCGAAATTGAAGTGGGGGGAAAATTCTCTGAGATATTAACCTTGTGTGTACCGATTTCTCCAAACAGATCCGATACAGCTCATAATACATTACAATAGAGTGGGATCAACTGGAATAACACATTTAGCCAGTATTACAAATGCTCTTTGCTATGTTCTCAAACATTAAGCCCGTCACCAAAATGACTGATCCACGCATGGGTAGCCTGAGTGGAGTTGTGGGCAAGTATTACACAGTGTATTCTACCACCTAGTGGTAGACATATATAACTGCAGTGACCAGCGCGACCTGAAAATTGAGAATGTACATCAAACCAGCGCGCACGTCTATTTGCTCCTCGGGTCTGGTAAATGTCGCCCTTACAACCTTGGTTTCTCGTCTGTGCTCTCAACAGAGTCTGACAACACGGGAATAAACTATACTGATATGGTAAATGGACTGTGTTGTAACCAATTTCCGTGCAAAAGCAGCTGGTGCTGCTGCTTGAACTACCTGCCCAAATCGCGCATGTGCGCGCGCAGACGGTCGCGATCCTTTTCTCAAAAGATAGATAACCACACAATTCATGAAAATCTACTTTTATTCGGATGCAAAATTCACAACTTAACGCGATACTGTAGCAGAGGAGAGGAATACTGGTTGCTGGTTGATGGTCTGACTAGTTATTTTGTCATCCCCATTTTGATCATCAGAAGAAAACCTGGTCAGCACAGAAAAAATTGCTCAAAATAAAGCTTTTCATTCTGGTACACTGGACATTAGCAGAGGATGGCATTGTTAGATTACCTACACTCTTTCCCCTTATCCAGTTCCCATTCCCGGTCCCCCTTTTTTCTCTTTCTGTGGGATCTTTTAGTTGTTTTTTTTTTCATGTTTATGATTTGGTGCAAACCAAAAAAGACTGAAGCCTATCCTCTGATAATGTACATTACAGTTGAGCTGATGTGTCCCATCAACATTAAATGTGTTTTGAGCATGATTTCTTTTTACATACAAAACTGTCATCACTGTTTTAGCTGCCTTACCTGTAGCAATTATTTCTCACGTTGTCAACTGAGAGTGGCCAAGAGTCACAGATTAAATAGAGCGGGACTGCATAAAAACTCAGTCTGAGGTAAAATTCTCCAAGAAAACAAGATTAAAAACAAACACAGAAAGCAAAGCATATTAAAGCAAAGCCTGAAGGCGGCATTAAAAGTAATAATACTGAAGACCGAACATAATCTGTTTTTTCTTCTCCATATAGTAAGGTAACTTAGGTAGTTATCACAATTTGTTCTGTCAAATTTTGCAATATAAACTAATGGTTTGATCCACAGTATGAGCTACATTCCATTGTGGTGTAAACGGAAATATACACAAGGCATCTACTCGAAAGGATTGTATCAAAATGTTCTAAAAATATCTCTGGTTGGTTTCACAAAAAGCAAACTGTATCAAAAGCATTGGCCGAGAGCGAGCAATATAATAGGCTAAACTCTTCACACAACAGAAAGCAGGACAACCAATCACGTCGCTTTGATTGTGGACCTATGGAGTCCCATACAGCACATGCAATCCATTAAACTCAACACAGTCAAAACACAATACAGGGGGGGAAAAAAACTTTGACAGCTGAACATCAGAGAGACAACCAACCTTAGTTGGTCTATTGTGCTTCATACGGATTAGGCTTGGCCTATAGTATCTTTACAACAATCATGAACTTCTCACTTCACGCATGTGTTCAGGCTACTGTTGAAAGCTGAGGCGTCACAGAGCTAACGGTTCTGAGAAGGACAGTGATGACCAGGATTGCAATGTATGCACCTTAACTTCTTCTAAGGTTGAGTTCTTTGTCATACAACGATCCTTCGTTGTCACCTACTGTGCAGGGGTATTCTTCAGGAAGTCTATTGCAGTGGCTCTTTCCTCCGGATTACATTTCCTATTGGGGTTTGCCCACTGCAAACCTTGACCTCAAACTGATTTTTGCGCTGATGTTTCAAAAGTTCTGATTCGATTTGTGGACAATGACCCTCCACCCAAGCCTCAATGGCTCTGTGACGCCTCCGAGCATAAGTCTAGATGGCCCCGAAGCAGGAGTTGGTTTTGAATAAACATTAGCATGGGCCAAGAGCACAGACATCATGATAGTACTGTAATACTTGAGACTGCACAGAGTGCCTAATTAGTTAATCAATTAACCAATAAACTAATTGTTATACATTCCTCTATGTTCCATAACATTGTACATGCCTTTAATGAACACTTAGCACCATGCAACCTGAAAATGAGGTGGCTCCTGAATACATCCAAGACTTGAGATTGGCCTGTTGTAGCATTTTGTGTTTGTTTTGTTTTGTGTTTTGTTTACACACATTATGGAAATTACCATTAGGGGAAGTATCCTTTTGTCAATGAGACAAAGCTAGATGGCGGTACTTATTTAAAGCAACGTTGTCCTTCAGTATGAAAATGACTTAAAATAGGGTTCAATGTTAGGCTGGTATTTGTTCTGTTCTGTTAGTTAAATGATTCAGACAGACTCTGAGCTTACCACTCCTCCTCACAGGGCATACATAGGTAGGGACCCCATGTGGAGGATGTGGAAAGACTGCAGTTTGACAATAACCACTTGATAAATCAACTATGTGTCATGTTACCTTGGACACCTCGCTGACTTGAGACTCATATACAGTAATGTGAAACCTCTGTGAAACATACTTTGGTGGTTCATATGAAATAATGTCAGGAAGGGTGGGACAGGTACAGTTTCGAGGCCTGATTGATTATCCAGGTGGAGGGGGATCAATGGCACTACCATGGCTCCTTAAGATTTGAAAACATCCCGAGAACAGTTCTGCACAAAGACATACAGTAAGCACAGGTTTTGAGCATGCCCATTCAGTCCCGTCTGAGTGAGCGTGCCTTGGTTGTTGGGGGTTAATGCGGGTTGAACTTGTTAAAGGGTGAGATTGAGATGATGCTAGGTACAGTGGTGCATACCACTAGTCGTGGTATTGTGTACAGTGGTGTGTCTCGGTATGGATCTCGCTGTCGCTCTCGCTTCACTCCTCAGCAGTGTGAGACAGCTGTTTCTCGTACAGGCTGAGGACGTGATGCACAAACTGGTACTGTTCGCATGTCTGGATCATCCCACCCCTGAGACACGTGTGCACACACACACGCACATACACACACACACACACACACACACACACACACACACACACACACACACACACACACACACACACACACACACACACACACACACACACACACAGAGTATTGAAATAAAAAGTACTTCCATAGCATGTTGTGGTATAATGTAACAATGATACTTAGTATGGGTATGCTTGATCACTTCCACTACATCCATAAACAGTCATGTGTCCTGAATACAGCACCAACCAACCCTCTTTCTCTTCTTTTTGTGAGTTGCTTTGCATAAGAAGCTAAAATTTCTTTCCCCACAGACACAATTGGCCGTGTCTGTGGGTGGGAAGCCGGATGTGGGTATGTGTCCTGATCACTGCACTAGCGCCTCCTTGGTCGGTTGGGGTGCCTGTTTGGGGGAGGGGGGGGATAGCGTGATCTTCCCACACGTTACGTCCCCCCTCACTATCAGGCGAAAAGTAGCGGCTGGCGACTCCACATGTATTGGAAGAGGCATGTGGTAGTCTGCAGCCCTCCGCGCATCACATTTGTGAGGGGGGGGGGGGTAAAAAAAACGCTGAATATTAAATAGGAATGGAATATACGAGTCCAGAGCTAAATAAAAAAAACTGGTTTGAAGGGAGATGCACCTGCACTTTACATGTTTAACAACAGGCTTTACAACAGAAGTGCTGCTGATAGGTGTTGAGAGAGAGACAGAGAAGTTATTCTTCACTCAGCTCTGTGAATTGAGCTCTAAGGCCAACAAAGGCTTTACGCTCACACACTAAGGACTGAGCGCAGGGCTGAACTATGGCTAACGCTTGAGGATAAAGTAGAGCCATTATGTTTTCTCACCTGTCCAGACGGAGCTGACAGGTGGTTCTCAGGATGTCGACCACACCCTCGGTCCTCATCTGTTTACACAGGATAGACGTGGCAATAAAGCAGCCTGTTCGACCAATTCCAGCACTACATGGAGGAAGAGGCAGAGAAGAAGGAGGAGGAAGAAAGGAAAGGTTAAAAAAAAAAGGAAGAAGAGAAGAAGGTGGATTAGGTGTGGTGTGTGTTGTCTCTGTGTGTGTAAGGCGAGGGAGCAGGACAGGCGAGGGGAAATAAGGAAGTGCACTGGTTTGATTCTACTAATTTCAATTGAAAATTGTTCTCTGAAGCAACCATACTAGAGGAGATGGGCAATTGGCTAATGTTATATCCTAGAAAATAGGCAAAAATAACTTGTTGATTCCATCAGATTATGGTATAGACACCAGCAAAACGGCTTGCCCCTACTGAATAAAACCTCTTTTCAAAAATATTTTCAATACAGCAGATTTAAAAGCGAGCTAATTCAAATTCTCATCTTTCTCACTTCTGTCACTGGGTTTATCCAATTGTAAGTGGCAATATTTGCCCGACCAGTGAATCTCACCTGCAGTGGACAATGACAGGGCCACTAAAGGGAGGGGCTTCTTCTCTGGCTCTTTCCACTTCCTGTACCAGCTCCAAAAGGGGTGGGGCTTTGTCTGGAGTCTTCTGATCAGGCCAGGAGGTGTACCAGTACTGCCGCAGTTGGCGCTCCTCTCTCCCACACTGACATATATGTACCACACACCCACACACACACCAAAAAGACATACATGTGCATACATTTGCACATGTATGTCCATTTATGTGCAAATATACACAAATGGACGTGCATGTGTGAAATGTTGTTGTGAACACACATACACACGTCAAGAGACAAAGATACATCGAGTTATTATTGATCATCTGCTTGTTCTGCATGTACATTGAACTTGTTACCTTGGTGTTAGTTGCTACGACAACAACGAGAAAGGGAGACGAATGAGGGTTATTAAAAAGAGCTTATTGCGTGTCTTTCCCCCATGTGTGTATTCTACGATAAATGCTCAGCTTCCTGAATCCTCAGGGTTTATTTGTGTGAGTTTTATGAATAGCTATTCACCTTGAGGAAAGATAATCTCAACCTGACAAACTCAGGCGGTTGAATAAACAAGATTTTAACACAGTGCACAGTTAGTACACAGTAGTTCTTAGCAATCAAACGGGGGGTGCATTTACTGAATTATCATGTTGGGCTTGTTAAGTACCAATGCCACCATGAACCTAAATTAAAATGAAAGCGCCCATCATGAGCACATGAATGAAACTGAAAGCTCTGATGAGAGTAGTATCATGCCACTGATTAAACCACATCCATAAAAAACTTTTTTTTTTGCTGGATCTTTATGGGTCCCCACGAATTCTCAGTTTATTAAGAAACAATCACTTTGACATTTAAGCAGACTTGAGTAAAATAACAATTCCATGGAGTATGTTGTGATAACTACGAGCATAGTGATGAGCTGAAGTCTGTGACTGCCAGATGTTTTCTCCATTGGCCCTGTGGTTGGACACTGAGCTCACTGTAGAGCTCTGCAGATACATTCAGCCTCGCCATGAAAACTATTTTGACAGACACTCGGCCACTTCTCAGCATAGAGAACGTAAACAGTACAACCTTCCAATAGTGATCTCTAAAATGCAGGGGAAAAAAACTTTTTTTTTTGCATGTAGACCTCACAAACACATCTAAAGGAACCCGCTCCAACTTGTTTAGCCTGTGTAAGGATATCTGTTTGGTAGACCGGTGCCTGTGGTGATGATCAGGACTAAAAACAACATACCATATAGTAGCTGCGTTTTGTTCCGCAGTGTACATAAACAGTACTCCCTACTCCCTGTAATGTCAATAGCTTGTTATGATCTTCTTGTCTTTATGACTGTGTTGTAGTCTACGTACGCTCCCTGCTGATAGGAGTATATGGTAGCCAGCTAGGTAGTCAGGCACTTATGTCAAGTCAGGAAGCCACTTGCTATGTGTAAATACATCCTGTAAGACGTCATTAAAATCATCGTTCACTCCAGTTGTCGTCTGTCCGTTTATTGATGTTATGAGAAGCACAAAACATCACACTGGGAGGATCAAACCTGTGCGACGAAGGAAAGTTCCGTTGGGAAGGAAAAAAGAAGAAGAGGAAGCACCGAGTGAGTTGACACAAGCTAACTCCCAAAATAACGTTACCATGTCGCTCGCAGGCAACGTCGCTCTTGTCCCCTTTGATACTGAAAGCGACCCTAGTTCTGTTGGACCACGGTGGACAAAATGGGTACAAAGGTTTGAAAATTATACCATAGCTATGAGCGTTACTGGAGATGCTAGGCTAAAAGCATTGCTGTTGCACTTAGCAGAACGAGTGCATGATATCCATGACACTCTTGTAGCGAATTCAGAGGGCAGCCCGGGAACCGCCACAGCCGGGACGCGAACCCGTGTCTCCCACTCTGCAAGTGACAACGTTAACCAGTCGACTAAAGGGTCTGACCCGTTAGTCAAGGATCAACTTGTCTACTTATCCATGCACGTTACAATATGGCAGTCGAGGCAGACAAGTATGCAGATACGAAACAGAAGTTTACATGATATTTTTCACCCAAAAAGAATGTCCAGTATCAAGTCTACATTTTCAGGAAAGCAGTGCAGCGGGCGTCCGGGTGGCGGAGCGGTCTATTCCATTGCCTGCCGACATGGGGATTGGGGGTTGTCTCTTCAAATCCCCGTGTTGCCTCTGGCTTGGTCGGGCGTCCTAGTACAGACACAATTGGCTGTGTCTGCGGGTGGGAAGCCGGATATGGGTATGTATCCTGGTCGCTGCACTAGCGCCTCCTCTGGTCGGTTGAGGCGCCTGTTGGGGGGAATAGCGTGATCCTCCCACGCGCTACGTCCCCCTGGCAAAACTCTTCACTGTCAGGTGAAAAGTAGCGGCTGGTGACTCCACAAGTATCGGAGGAGGGGTGAGTCTGCAGCCCAGATACATCCATCCATCCATCCATTATCCAAACCGCTTATCCTGCTCTCAGGGTCACGGGGATGCTGGAGCCTATCCTAGCAGTCACTGGGCAGCAGGTGGGGAGACACCCTGGACAGGCCGCCAGACCATCACAGGGTACGATTGGGGAGAAAAGGGGGGGAAAGAAAAAGAAAGGCAGTGCAGCAACCAGGAGAAAATCTGGATAGCTACCCGTGACAAAGTGGGTGAGAACACACCATTTGTCCCATCATCCATCTCAGCTGTTAACAGGTGTTGGCTTACGCTCCGCAGTGATGCAGCCTGAACTCCAGTGCTGCTGATCAACTCCAAGGGAGGATTTGAGCAGTAGCCTTGGAGTTGTTAGAAGGTAGGACGTCAGGGTGTAGATGTGTGCATGTGCTGTTAATTTAAGTTCTACTATTATGAGTTGAGTTTTGTTCAGTTAAGTCAACTGTTTTTTCCTTTGCTTTGTACATATTTGTTTGTTGTTTCACATGTAGCTACACCCTGTAAATAAATCACACTGGTTGAATGGAAACAGTTCTGAGTCTGCCTCCTACATTTTAGCCACTCAGGCTAGGCTTCCCCACACTACCACACCATGCATGCTAGCAAAGAACTGTGAGTTTAGAAACATGGATTCTTAAATTAAAGCACAGCTAATACAGAGCTGCACATCAGCCAGACTTCGCAGGAAGGCGCTGAGAGCCCAACATAACACTAAATGGACTTATGGACCATGGGAGAACTCTAGAACTGTCTGAAATGCAGGCTGCAGGCATAGAACAGGGTACAGCTGCTACAGTGAATGCGGTGCATCAGAAGGCTCAAAGCAAGCCATCAGTTGGAAATGTATGTCCAATGAGAGGTAAACCAAACAACCAGTGTAGGAATTGTGGAGGAAAATACCCACACGAAGAGGACTGCCCAGCTAAAGGCAACCTATGCAGAGCATGTGGTAAACAAAACCACTTTGCAAGACAGTTCCACTCAAAACTCAGAGGTAAGGACACAATACAATATAAAGACAACAGTAAACAACAGAATGCACGTCAGAGAGTACACCATGTGACCAGCATTACACCCAGTGACAGGAACAAGCCAGGTTCATCTAGCAGCGATGATGAATATGTGTTTTGTAGTAAACACAGACTGCAAAACTACGACAGACCAACGTTAAGATAAACAACCTCAATGTGCCAGTCGGGGGCCACAGCGAACATCATCAGTGAAGCAACATTCAACAAACTAAAGTCCCGCCCACAACTTGTGACTTATGACAACCAAATGTGACGAAAACCTACCCCTATCGCCCCAAAAGCCTTCTCCCTGTTGTTGGAGCATTCAAAGGAAATGCAGAAAAAGGAAAAAAACAGTCTCAAGGCATGTTCTATGTGATTCAAGGGGACAGTTTCTCCATACTAAGCTATGACACATCTACAGAGCTAGGACTGATCAAGATAGAGACCTCCCTGTCACCCACACCAACCAGCAGGACAGTTGCAGACGAGCTTGTCGACAGCTACCCAGAGCTGTTTGATGGACTCGGCAAGCTGAAAGACTTCCAGGTTAAGCTCCATATCAACCACAATGTCCAACCCACATGCCAACTGCACAGGCATGTGCCATTCCACATAAGGCAGAAAATGGAAGATGAGCTGCGAAAGCTGGAAGCGGATAACATAATTGAGACAATGTAACGTCCCACGTCATGGGTCTCTCCCATTGTCACACCCCTGAAAACAAAAGACCCAGACAAAATGAGAATCTGCATGGACATGCGTCAAGCAAACTGCCATCGAACGTGAATGTCACATCACACCCACCATGGATGATGTTATTCATGAACTGAATGGAGCCACTGTGTTTTCTAAGCTGGATCTGACAGCAAGTTACCACCAGCTAGAGCTCCACCCTGACAGCAGGTATATCACCGCGTTCACCACCCACCTTGGTTTGAGGTGATATAAACGCCTGAACTTCAGCATCTCATCAGCTGCAGAGGTGTTTCAGAACACAATCTGACAGACTCTCCAAGGCCTCAAAGGAGTGAAAAATCTGAGTGACGACATCATCGTCTATGGTAGCTCCCAGTCTGAGCATGACAGCAACCTCAGAGCAGTGTTACAGAGGCTCAAAGAGAGCGGCCTCACACTTAACCGAAAGAAATGTGAATTCAACAAGTCCAGGCTCGAATTCTTTGGATTGATCCTTTCTGCCGATGGCATCTCAGCAGACCCCAAAAAGGTAGCAGCTGTACAGCAGGCCAGCGACCCAAAGGATCCAGGTCAAATCAGGAGTCTTCTAGGGATGGCTAATTACTGTTCTCGATTCATCAAAGGCTTTGCCTCTATCTCTGCACCACTGCGCAAGCTCACAAGGGAAGATATGCCATAGGAGTGGGGTCCAGAACAAGAAGCAGCACTAAACGCCATCAAAGACAGTCTCACCGGTGATACCACCATCTCATACTTTGATCCAAACAAAGAAACAGAGCTGATCGTCGCCGAGCCCACCATCCTTTATCAAAAGGAGAAAGGCGAGAGACACACCTTAGCATATGCAAGCGATGTGGAAAAGGGCAACTCACAGACAGCGCGAGTAGCACTGGCTGTTGTCTGGAGCTGCGAGCATTTTCACTTATACATCTATGGACATCAATTCACAATAGTGACTGGTCACAAGGTCCTTGAGATCATCTGGAACAATCCCAGATCAAAACCACCTGCCAGAGCTGAGAGATGGAGACTGAGGCTTCAGCCATACAACTACAAAGTGGAGTATAGAAAAGGAGCTGACAACCCAGCTGACTACATGTCCCATCATCCCATACCCACACAGACAGGTGACAGCACATGGGCAGCAAAAGTAGCAGAGGAATATGTCAACTTCTTGACATGTCACGCTACACCCAAAGCAATGACTCTCACAGAGAAAAAACAGGAGACTCTGAAAGACCAGATCCTAAAAAAGGTCAGTACACATATCAGAAACAATACGTGGTACAGGGTCACACATGACACACAACACACTGCCATTCTGGAGCAGTTCAAACAAATTAGCAGTGAACTAACAGTGTCACCCACGGACGATATCACATTAAGAAACACGAGAATTGTCATCCCCACAGCCCTACAGAACAGAGTCCTACAGCTCGCCCATGAGGGACACCATGGACCAGCAAGCAGAATCTACAGTCAAAAACTGTATAGCATGCCAGGTGAACACACCAGTCACACAATCAGAGCCACTACAGATGTCTGAGTTACCAGAAGCCCCCTGGCATAGCACAAGTGCAGACTTCTATGGACCTCTCCCCACTGGAGTGTATCTATCACTGTGGATGAATACACACGGTACCGAGTAGTTGAGGCTGTTAAGTCAACTACAGCTAACACAGTCATACCAGTTATACAGAAAGTATTCTCCATGTTTGGAATCCCCAGAGTGCTCAAAACAGACAATGGCCCTCCGTTTAACGGTGACCAGTTTGTCCAGTTCGCAACCTACCTTGGGTTTCACCACCCCAAAATCACACCCCAGTGGCCCCAGGCTAACACCACTGCAGAACATTTTATGTGCACACTAAGCAAGACCATCCGTGTTGCAGGAACACAAGGCATACCATGGAAGCAGCATCTCAACATCTTCCTTTGAGAGTATTGTTCTACATCACACAGCACCACAGATGCTTCACCAGCGGAGCTTCTGTTCCAGCGGAAGATTTACACAAAGATTTCCACAGTCAACCATGCCACTTCCAACAGCTCAGATCATAGAATCCGAGCAAAAGCTCGAGAAGCTAAAGCTAAGATGAAAGCTTATACCAACACACGTCACATAACACCAAGTACCCTCACCCCAGAAGACACCATGCTCCACCACGCGCCTAAGCACAACGAGCTCACCACACCCTACAACAGTGAACCAAACACTGTGTCCAAGATCAAAGGCTCGATGGTCACAGCAACAAAGGATGGACACTCCATCACAAGGAACTCATCCTTTTTCAAGAAAATCCCTACTGAGCTCCAGAGCATTCCACCACCAGAGCCAGATGACGATAACGACGAGACTGGTGTCAACACACCACCTCCGAGATATCCTGCTCAGCGCAACAGACATCCTCCTCCCTACCTCCATGAGTATGAGTAGTCTCACGAACCAATATGGACTGTTATGGACTGAGAGACTGTTCTATCTCATGGACTGACAATGTTCTTGTCATTTGAGACTGTTTACAAACAGAGTATTGTTTCATGGACTATTCTCTACAAGCAAGCTTAAAGAACCAAGTAAAGGACTGTTTTGGTTGCACTATAGAAATTGACTTTTCAGCTGTTGTTTCAGGGACAGCTACAGTAAATGTGTTTATTGAAAATAAGGACTAGGCCGTTATGGGGTTTTATTTTTTATTGTTGGGTATTTGAGAATGCTTACAAGGAAAGTACTTCAGTAGCATTCGGAAACTGAAATTGAGTTATTGTCCAAAAAAAAAAAAAAGAGTGATGTAATGTCCGCAAGCAGATCATTACTAGCTATAGTCTTTATGACTGTGTTCTGGTCTACGTACGCCCTCTGCTGATAGGAGGATGTGGTAGCCAGCTAGGTAGTCAATTTACAAGATGTACGGTGTCATTCCTAAAGAGATTAATATTATGCAATTATTTAGAGATTTTGATGTCATATTATGTGTTGATTATTTAAAGATTATTATTACGTAATATTGCGTCGTCGTTTATAATTATGAATGGTGCAAATTAATGCCAGGTCTCGTGCGCCCTGTTGTTGTCACTGTTGGCAACCTTACATTTCTAAGGTAAAACGAGCAAGAATGCCCGAGCCTCAACTCCTTCTCACTGCTTTTAGCTTGGCATACTTCTTTACGCCAACAGTATGGGGCGTCCGGGTAGCGTAGCGGTCTATTGCGTTGCCTACCAACACGAGGATTGCTTTTCGAATCCCCATGTTACCTCCGGCTTGGTCGAGTGGGAATGTGGGTATGTGTCCTGGTCGCTGCAATAGCGCCTCCTCTGGTCGGTCGGGGTGCCTGTTCGGGAGAGGAGGGGGAACTGGGGGGGAATAGCGTGATCCTCCCACATGCTATGTCCCCCTGGTGAAACTCCTCACTGTCAGGTCTTCACTGTCAGATGAAAAGAAGTGGCTGGTGACGCCAGATGTATCGGAGGAAGCATGTGGCAGTCTGCAGCCCTCCCCCGGATCAGCAGAGGGGGAGTGGAGCAATGACCGGGACAGCTCGGAAGACTGGGGTAATTGGTCGGGTAAAATTGGGGATAAAAAAAGAGGGGGAGAGTAACAATATGAGAAAAGTCATCGAAGGTGACGACTTTGTATGAGAAGACTATTGGCAATTAACTATTGGCTCCAGCGAGATGCAATGACTGATGGGTAATCTTGCTTGTTAACTTTCGGCGAATTGATGAACCGTTGTTCAGTTCTGCCCTATACAGTTCACAGTTCTCTTTGAACTGCGCATTTTTTGCTGCCTACGGTTTGGAATCTAGGGAATCTTAAGCAATCTTAGGGAACTACTAGGCGATTGGAACCCAACTTATTATGTCTTTTGAATGTTACCTTCAGGGTAAACACCCGCAGACTGTAGTCATCTTCCTGGGTTACCGTGACAACAGTAATCTCAATGTCCTCGTGGGTCACAGTGTCCTCAGGCCAGTACTCTGCACATTTCTGCATGAGAAAGTGAAAACACACAGGAGTGCATGTGCTCACACGCACACATGCACGCACGCACGCACACACACACACACACACACACACACACACGTGGTTAATAGCTTCATCTGCCTGTCTGTGCATTCAATTATACTTCCATCCATCCAGCTATCCATCCATGCATGCATCCTTTCCATCTATCATTTAGCCATCCATCCTTGAATGCAGCCCCCTTCCCTCCCACAAGATGACCTCATTCTTCTCCTCCAGGTTGGTGATCATTACGATGATCGGACTTTTTTCCTGCCACACCATCCTCCAGAAGTCTCCCACTGTGTTAACGGTCGGGCCCTGGGTGGCAATGTACGCACGCTCTTCATCCCCATAACCCTGTACATGAAAAATTCATCTCATCATTATATTTTATTTGAGCTTTTCATTTCTCTTTTTGTCAGTAAGTGTGAACAGTAGATGATGGACGGTAATAAAGATGTTTTAAACTGCAGAGAATGGTCTGCACAAGGCGAGTGTGACAGCAAACACAACAACCTTCGGCTTTTTGCTCATGAGTATAAGAAACTGCACCTACTTTTAAGTAGTTAGCATTGATGTATGTAGTGAGGAAGTCGTCTTCATCTGGTGACTTCAGGACCACCCTGCTGTGTGTGTCTGGGGCAAGACAGTGTAAAATTACCATGAGAGGGAGAGAAGGAGGGCTAATTAAAAAAAAAACAACTTAAGAGTTGTCATATATATATGTGTATTCTTTATATTAAACTTTCAATTCATTCCATTTCACTTATCTTCCCACACCACTTCCAGTGTGGGAAGATGGCAGCGTGAATTCATGTTTGCAGCGGCCTCACCCAGTACCGGTGTGGGAAGATGGTGGCATGAACTCAACGTTTGTGGTGGCCTCACCCCAGTACCATCCATACAGTGGCTTTGTCCATGTCCGCGTCTAAGTTTGTGTCTTCGTTTGATGGATGGGAGAGTTGGCGCTGGATCGGCTGGGAGTGCTTGGTCTGCTGCGTCCTGTGGGCCCAGGGACCACAGCCCTGCCCGGAGCTTCGCCCGAACAGGAAACACTGAGGGTGGTCTGACAGGATGCGGAAGCGGGGCAGGGTAAGCTAACTGCTAGCCCATGCAGACCGGCAGCTCTGATAACACCGAGGGTGGTCTGGCAGAGGCCTTGCCTAGAGTTGACTGTAATTTTAGTGTCATTGTGTGGAGTGCGGGGAGGTGTGTCGAAGGTGTCTGGCTGGGACAGCTGGTGTTGGATCAGCTGGGGGAGCCTGGTCTGCTGCGTCCGGTGGGCCCAGGGACCACGGCCCTGCCGGAGCTGCACCCAAGGAGGAAACACCGAGAGCGGTCTGACAGGACGCGGAAGCAGGGCAGGCTAAGCTAACTGCTAACCCATGCAGACCGCAGTTCCAACAGTAATCCTGCGTTCGTTCTCTTGGACAGTGATTTTTTTTTGGTAGTTTGATATATGGGTTCTTTTAGTTTTTGGATATGTGTTTTTGTCTTTTTGTCTGTGTTGCACTGCTGTGGGCTGGGGGAAACAATATTTCATTTCATTTCATTTCATGTACTCGCGTACAACAAAAGTGTTCCTGATTCTATGTTTTAAAATTGTATGTTAACTTCGCACTCGTCTTGTTACGCTCTGTATTCTTAACTCTGGCTGATTTCACAGAGCGTTGTTCTGGCAAAACCTGGGCATTTTTGTGTTGAAAGAACAGAAATCTGAAAGTATAGTTCATAGGCATGTTTTGTTATCACCGATTACACCTTGTAATCCATCCTGTAACTCTACTCACTGGGTAAAATGGTTTTGTAGCGGTTCTTCCTCACCAGTCCCGGGTAGTTATACTCTTTAGGGTCCACAAAGTTCATAGGAGTTTCCTGCCGATGGAGAGACAACAAAGGGATGCTGTAGATGTGGAAAATAATTGGCCCATGCTTCGGTGTAGAAGAAATACAATCTCTGGCTGCTGTAATGCCACTTTAATTTGCTTTCCGTTGGTGTGTTGGCTCTCAAAAATGAAAATGTTATGTCAGACATAATGTGACTCAACATGCTTTGTAATATTCCCTGTGGAATTCCATTAAACTATGCATTTGTATAAGCCGAATGCTTGCGATTGCGACAGTATAAACAGATTGTATGTGATACTGAGTGCAGACGTTCCTGCCTGGCAGACACTGGAATCCTCTGTGGATTTTTTGCATGCAAAAATGCCCTTATCCATCCAGCCTTCCTTCACCCACCTATAGACAGTGGAGAAGCTTGCGGGAGTGTGCGCAGCATCACTGGATTTGTGAGTGTGTTTTTGTGATGGTTCACCTCAGTATCTACATGTTTATCTGTGTGCGTGCGTGTGTGCGTGCGCGCACGTGTGGTCTTGTGTGCGTGTGTGTCTGCGTGTGTTTTTGTGTGTTTGTGCGCATGCATCCACGTGTGTGTGTGGACATGAGTGCGTGTGTAGGTGGATAGTCTCTGCTCACATAGAACTCAGCCTGCAGACTTTGGTCATCCATGGCCCGTGTGTGGAGCAGGGCAGGGGTCAGCGTGTGAGTTGCCTGCCTGAGGTACTCCTGTGCAGACTGGTCTCTTGGTGAGAGCTGGGCTCCATAGCCATAAGGCTCTGTGCAGCCCGGGGTGCACATGTCCAAGGTCAGCGACACATTGGAGCCCCTCCTAAGTGATAATATTTGATTAAAAAGACAAATATGAGGAGTAATGTATTCATGTGCATTTAACAGTGGTAAACTAGACAGGGGCATTGAGAGGGTACAGGATGATCCTTAGGAAAAAAAATAATGTATTTAATTCATGAGAAATTATCCCACTGTGGTCATAATCATATATGAATGTAGGGTGCAAGCTCAGCTGAATATATAGACACAGCTGCAGAAATCCATATGCAAGTGCCATTTTTTTCTTTTTGTCTCTGTTGCTGTCTCTGTCTTTCTCATTCTCTTAAAAAAATCCTTTCCTTTTGCAGTATTTTTTTTTTTACTCTCTGACCTCTCCTGAAGCCCCACTGGTGTGACAGTGAGGGTGGCAGCATCTCCCTCTGTCCTGGTGTCGGGGCCCAGATCGAAGACCGGTGTCTGGGGTACAGGGTCAAGGTCAAGCAGGTCCTCCTGGGCATCTGTCCACTCTGACAGGGTGAAGGAGGGCTGACGGCTCACGGACTGTCGCCTGTCCCCGTTATCCCGGTAATCTGTTGTCCCTGACCACAAGCCACAGCCATAACGCCACCTGTACACCATGTGTAATACCTGGAAAAGAAACCGGTCATTGAATGAATGAATCAATGAGCAAATCAATAAATTAATAATGAATCTATTTATCTATTTATCTACCTATTTATCTAAAAGACTGAAATGCACATCCTCACTTCACATCCATGTAGATTTTTGAGTGTCTAGTTTTAGGGCAGCATATAAAGAGAAAGAGGAAGAAAGCCACTTTATTTTGTCATTGCACAGTTGTTCGGTTACAATGAATTTGTTCTCTGCATTTAACTCATCCTACTGTACAGGAGCAGTGGGATGCCGCAGCGCCCGGGGACCAACTCCAGTTCTTCTTCCCATTGCCTTGCTCAGGGGCACAGACAGGAGTATTAACGCTTACATGCATGTCTTTTTGATGGTGGGAGGAAACCGGAGCACCCGGAGGAAACCCACACAGACATGGGAAGAACATGCAAACGCTACACAGAAAGGACCTGGGACGGCCTGGGGTTCAAACCCAGGACCTTCTTGCTGCGAGGCAACAGTGCTAACCACTGGGCCACCGTGCTGCCCCCATACTCCTCGCCACTGGCTATAACACTGCCAAGGTTAGGGTTGCCGTTCCTGCTTGGGCCACCAATAATGTAGTGTGATACAGCCATTTCATTGTAACACCCTCGGTGTACTAGGATTAGAAAGGCTCGATATAAATTCATTGGTTTTACCATGATAACACAGATGGCCACGCCAACACCTGCTGTTCCATGGAGGATCCAATTGTGTTGTTTTGTGTTCACCACCTCCATCATCAACACCATGGACTGCTCAGTCGAGAACGAGAGAGGGAGAGAGAAATTGTGGCAGAGATAGATATCAAGATAAAACAGGGATGTTTGTAGCTCAACAGTTCACGTTGTGGTCTTCATCTCCTCATGCATCACATCTTAACACGTATTCCTGCCTTGCTTTGTGGTGCGCGTCCAAACTGCAATATGGGGCTACTGGAAGAGGTCTAGGTCAGACACAACACCGGTACTTACATCCATTCCAAAGATTGGGTTGCAGGGTAAGACAAAACTCAGGTAGAAGTCTATGACCTGCAGGGCTTTATAAATGGAAGAGAGGGGCCCATTTCCTTCCAGCACAAAAAACATCCAGTAACCCTGGGTGAGAGAGAGACAAGACAAAATGTGTGCATACAGTTCATTCAACACGTTCTCATTGCATGGCATCGTTGAATGGGCACAGCACTCACACATGTATGCACACATACAGTGTGTGTGCACAATGCAAGCTCTCTACTACAATAAAAAGACAAAGCGGAGGGAAAGAAGGCAGCGAATTACAAACATGAAAAACATGGAGATTGGCCTCATGCATTTTGATGTTGTATGAACAGATTTACAAACCTTTCTGTTTTTCAACGTACGATAATGTCGCACCTGTTCTCTTTTCTTTTCTTTTTTTCTTGAATTAATCAAACACGAAGTCGATCAACAGAAAGAGAGGGGGAGTCAGGCAAGGAATATCAAACAGCTTGCCTGATCTCCATGGAAAACTTTCCAAGACCGAGAAAGTAGACCGCTGAAGTTTACAAAAGCGCTTTGCAGAATATAACAGCATGATAGGGGTGTATGACAAGAAAATTTCCTCAAGGGAAAATAAAGGGCAAGTGGAGGGAGGATATTGTGTGCTCCAGTGTCTCGGCGTCATTTGCATTGCTAATGTGGCAATTACCACACACTGTGAATTTTTCAGGCTGATCTACATCGCGCGCTGAGCTGAGAGCTAAAGCTGGCACGAGGAGATCATCTCAAACAGCTTGTGTCCCTTTACTGACTGCAGAAAAGGGTGAACACTGAACAGGCTTGGCACCTCAGCAGTCTAACTAAAACTTCCAATTGGGCTTTTCCCATTGTTTTTGGTTTCTGTTTTTTGGACCCCCTTTTCTCCCCAATTGCATCCGTCCCGGTCGCTGCTCCACCTCCTCTGCTGATCCAGGGAGGGTTGCAGACTACCAACATGCCTCCTCTGATACATGTAGAGTCACCAGCCGCTTCTTTTCACCTGACAGTGAGGAGTTTCGCCAGGGGGACGTAGCGCGTGGGAGGATCACGCTATTCCCCCCATTCCCCTCCCCCCTGAACAGGCACCCCGACTGACCAGAGGAGGTGCTAGTGCAGTGACCAGGACACATACCCACATCCGGCTTCCCACCTTTCCCACTCGCAGACACGGCCAATTGGGTCTGTAGGGACACCCGACCAAGCCAGAGGTAACACGGAGATTCGAATCGCCAATCCCCGTGTTGGTAGGCAACGGAATAGACCGTTATGCTATCCGGATGCTCCACCCTGATTTTTTCCATTGTTTTTTTGCACCACATTTAGGTTGGTTCCATCGATATCAACTGCCAACCACCGTTCACTTACCGTGACTTGGGAGAGGCCAAAGAGGACAGCCCAGCAGTGGATCTCAATCACCAGTGCATACACCTTGTGCATAAACAGCTCCTCTTTTCCTCTCTGGGGATCTTGACCCCTTGGAGGTCCCTCTACCGGTGCTGTGGCACCATCTGGTTGAAGGCCTCCATCTCCTAGTTTGTCAGTCTTTGTGGGTTCATCCAGCCAGACGGGGTCCTCGTCGGGCTTCAGGAAGACTGAGTCCTCAGTGTGGGAATGGGTGGAGCTGCTCAGACGTCGGATCATGATCCCCCTGGAACAGAGTGTCATGGCATATACAGTATCTTTACTACATATGAGCTGAGTACATACCATACGCCCTATATACCAGCCATTGCCCATTCTATCATCTCATACGTCCTCTAATCTTCCACATGCTATATTTGCCCACTAACAGAAAAAAAAAACTAATAAATATGAAAGGAAGCAGACTGTCCAAATTCCTTGAGCTGGTTAAGCACTCATTCTTTGTTTTGCCCATTCCTTTCACGTGGCTCATAAAGAAACAGAAAAGGGTGGACATCATCAGGGCTGGGCAGCACTTGATTTGGCTTGTCTGTTTTCACGTATGAGAGATTTTGACACTCTTGAATGAGTGTCTTTGAGATGGACACGGGGTGGTTTCTGCTCCTCGCCTCTAACTCACTCACTCTGAAACTGACATTAACCAGCAATCTCACATTTAGCTGCAGCATCTGCAGTATGTTGGGTGGGGTGTGTGTGTGTGGGGGGGGGTAACCTCCCCTAAAGTTAATCTAAAAATATACGTTGTTGCGAGCTCATCTAAAAATATATATGCTGTTTGAAAATGTTAAAGATATTGTGTTTTCCTTTATTTATTCGTGCATTTTTTTATTGCAATTATAGTCCTCACTGGCAATAAAATTGGCAAAATACCTATGTGTGAATGAGAGGGAGGACAGTGGCATGGTCAGGATGCAAGGAGTGGAGGTGAAGGCATTTGATTTTAAATACTTGGGGTCAACTGTCCAAAGTAACGGGGAGTGCAGTAGAGAGGTGAAGAAGAGAGTGCAGGCAGGGTGGAGTGGGTGGAGAAGTGTGTCAGGAGTGATTTGCGACAGAAGGGTACCAGCAAGAGTTAAAGGGAAAGTTTACAAGATGGTTGTGAAACCAGCTATGTTATATGGTTTGGAGACAGTGGCACTGACGAAAAGACAGGAGGTGGAGCTGGAGGTGGCAGAGTTGAAGATGCTAAGATTTTCACTGGGAGTAACGAAGAAGGACAGGATTAGTAACGATTATATTAGAGGGACCGCTCAGGTTGGACGGTTTGGAGACAAAGCAAGAGAGGCAAGATTGAGATGGCTTGGACATGTGTGGAGGAGAGATGCTGAGTATATTGGGAGAAGGATGCTGAATATGGAGCTGCCAGGGAAGAAGAGAAGAGGAAGGCCAAAGAGGAGTTTTATGGATGTGGTGAGGGAAGACATGCAGGTGGCTGGTGTGACAGAGGAAGACGCAGAAGACAGGAAGAAATGGAAACGGATGATCCACTGTGGCGACCCCTAACGGGAGCAGCCGAAAGTAGTAGTAGTAGTATTTTTTCTGCACCCACACCATCGACCCCTCTGAGCCCGCCTCTTGTATTCTGCTATGGCTTGTATTTTCCATGCGGTTTCATCCAAGGTAGGAATTCACAAAAACCGCAATTGATAGAGACACAGGTAAGATTTGCTCTATAACCTTTAACATGGTTACCCAAATCCGCCTCCTCATAAGTGTCTCTGATGTGTCAGCTTGGTTTTCTGGGTTGCCGTTTAGCTAAAAACATGATTCAGATCAGAGCCAACTTTAGCTCTGACGCACTGGTTAGCTCTGTTGAACTGGTATGAAAGCATCTATTTCCAACATCAATTTTAAGCATCCAGTCAGGAGACGATGTAAATAATATAGGACATAAGCTACTCATTTAAATGTGTTGTCAATACTGGGCCCACTTCCAATTGCAAACTTAAGACAATGATCCCACATCGTTCTGTTCACAACAGAGTCACACAACAGTTGTGCATCACATCTATGTGTCTTCGTAAACTGTATGCTTGTGTGAACACTGGTGATCATTGCAAAATTACATGACAGTTATTCCGGCTGAATGACAAATGAAAACCTTTTCAACTCACTTGGGCATTAGACAGCCACTGTCCACCATCCTCATCATCAGTAGAGATGAAGCTCTGAATACTCTGTGAAGTTGTGACACTGACACGCTGTGTGTGAATACAGTAGTCTCAGCTAAATTGGGTATTGATATTCTGTTTCAGCTCTGACACACATCACAGCGCTTGTCAGGTTTTGTGTGTGTGTGAGAGAGAGAGTGTATGTCTGTGTGTGTGTGTGTGTGTGTGTGTGTGTGTTTGTTTTGATTTACGTGTATGACAGAGAGAGTGTAGGGTTTATTCCACAAACCTATTCAGATGTATAGCTGTGTGTCCTCGAGAGGCTCTCATCTCTGGATCCTCTTGTCTCTCTGAGATTGGACTCTATTGTGTGTGTGTGTGTGTGTGTGTGTGTGTGTGTGTGTGTGTGTGTGTGTGTGTGTGTGTGTGTTTAAAAGGGGGAGTGTGTGTGTGTGAGTGAGAGAGACAGACAGACAGACAGACAGACAGAGACAGAGAGCGAGAGAGAGGGGGGCTCTATTGTAGAGGGATGAGTCAGGGGTAGTGTGTTTACAGCACTGTCCGTCTGTAGTTAAAGCACTGTTTGTCGCCTTGGCAACAGAGTGGCTCTCATCCCTCTTATCCGTCCCGAGCATAATCATCTACCGGCAACATGGCTCACACACTAACAAAAACTCCCGACAAAGACACACATATAACACTCACACACAAGCACATATAGACAGACGCAGCTTCTCCTTATCAGTCATCAGTGTATTTCAAAGCCCCCTTCCACCCTGCTCTTTTTGTCCTCCATCCATTAGTAAGGGTTTTTGTAGACTCGCCTGATTACTGGTATGTGATATGTACGAGTGTGAGAATGTGAGAGCATTTGTAGGTGTCGCTGCTGTGTGTTTGCACATGTCTCTCTCATCTGAATGTGTGGCTCGTGTCACATTCATTTAGCTAATGAGACAGCTAGGTCTCATTAGCCACACGAACGACTTCCAACTTGACAAAGCACGTTTATATATCCGGCGGGTCTCATAGCTCACCTATGATGAGTTGCAGGGAACTGGGAGGGGTTCAGATCACATGATCAGGTTAAATCCTGTATCCCGTGGCAACCACCAGAAGTCGGCCATTGTGTGGCAGAATCGGTCCTGAATTGACAGAAGACACAGACGGGCAACAGATATCCCGTTTTGTTACGTCCACAAAATCCAACATAAAGGCAACACAAAGAGCTAAAACTCCCGACGACACAGGTGAAATGCGGTACAAGGAATTGGTGATCCAATTTCATCTCGCAGCGGATGGATTGGAGTAGCACCCTTCGGCTCCCAGCTGTGCTTTCATGAGCGGGGGGATGGTGGTGCAAGGTGACAAAGTAAACTGTCCCCCCCCCCCCCCGCCTTCTCACTCTGTCTGTACTTTTCCTCCCATCTTTCTCTCTATCTGCATTTCACTCTGCGAGAGGCATGGGCAATCCGAGCCAGACGCGTGCGTCCAGATAGACAGATACTAACCAGACTTCCAGAAACCCAGTGAGGTTGCTCTAGTCCAATCAGTATGCATGCAGTCAAGTCTCCTCTGCTCTGTTCTCCTTTCCTCTCTCATTTCCCTTCCCCTCCTTTCCTCTCCTTCAGTGCCAACAGATCCTGTTGAATGAATAGGGTGAGCTCAGCGGAATATGAGACCACACCGGTAGCAGGAGCTGTGCTGTGTGTGTGTGTGTGTGTGTGTGTGTGTGTCGTATCTGAGAGAGAGAGAGAGAGAGAGAGAGAGAGAGAGAGAGAGAGAGAGAGAGAGAGAGAGAGAGAGAGAGAGAGAGAAAGAGAGAGAGAGAGAGTCGAACAGGAGGGAGTTGCTTTGAGTCCTGTTCTATCTCTCTTTTCTCGCACCGAAGGTGGTTTTGAAGTGATGACGCCAGTCGGCCTGGCCAGTCGCTATGGCAACCTACATACATACAAAGTACACATAGATACACACATGGACAAAACCATTGTTTCCTTTCCTCGACAACGAATAGGCGGGTGGACAAGGGGATAGATGGATGAATGGGGACGGGACTTGACTTTGTATGAAGGATATAGGTATTATCAAAAATGATGAGGCAGTGAGGATGATGTTTTGGTGCCTGGCAATAAGCATAGTGTGTATTAGGGCTCAGACACACATTGTAAAGAACGAGCGCATCCCTGCAGAGCACAGATTTTCTGGGGAGGTTTAGATGAAAGTATTTACATTTATTAAAATTAAAAAAAAGAGAAATCAGCCTCTCTTTGACTCTAAAAGGGTACATTCTTATGTTTTTCTGTCACTTGTTTTATCTGTCCTGCCCAATTGTATCTATGTATGTATGTATATCAATTTAAATGTGCAGGTCTTGCATTTGTTGCTCATTCAGAATAAAGAAAATAGATTAAATCCACGTCAGCGTTTCTGATCGGTTGTCTGTCAGTAGATTTGATGGACTTTTAGGCTGAATAGGATCCCGTGAGCAGAAGGTTGTGCAATTGTTAAATGCATGTCTAATGAAGCTTAACAGGATGAAACAAGTTGCCAAATTAGTTCCATAAACTGCTAAAAGTCAACTCTGAGGAATGACAGATGGGCCCTGATTGTCTGCAAAATGAAAGCTACCGGTTCATTTTATCAACTTTTCCTTTTAAACAAAACACCCAGTATCGACCTCAGTCCAGGGATCCACAGGACCAGTCCTGTGTGGGCCCTCAAGTTTGAGGACGGCTGCCCGAGGGAGAGATGGAGGACCAGGTATGATCCACGAGGATGTTTACAAGGGAACACAGACTGCAACCCGGAGCAGAGAGTACGTGATCCAATTCCCCCCCACCCCCCATGATCACCCCCCCCAACCCCCCCCCTTTGCAAATATCTGGCTCATGCTTCAATGGAATTGCGTGATTCCCCAAGCTTCTCAGCCTGGGACACAATATAGTAGAAGGGTAAACTACAACGGCACAAGTTGAATATTGATTAAGATTGAGACAGGATATTTTAAATGAAAGAAATCTATCGCTCAGACACACACATAGTAATTTCCAAAAAATGTTATCGTGAAAAAAATGAATTTGGGGAAATGTTAGATTTGGCAATACCTCCTCCGTCCACGGGAAACAAAGCATGAACGGAAGGAGGTATTGAATGAAGTGTTCGTGGTGCAGGGTGGCAAGATGAGAGGAAGCTCTCACTGAAAGTGATGATGGGTCGGTAACATGAGACAAGTCACAAGGACCAAGACCTGCCTCATCAGCGTCTTTGTGTCCATCTGTCCGTCTGTCTGTCTGTCTGACATGCACAGACACCATAGTTTTCATTTCATCACATAAATAAGCTGTGGGTGACCTTCTATCTAAAAAGGCAGCAGGCAGCATCATAGTGACAGAAAGATGGAAAGTCTATAATCCCTCTCACTTGCGTATGTATATAGTCCGACAATCCCTTGCACCAGCACCAGCACCAGCACAAGCACCAGGCTCTCCCACAGAGAAATCTGGAAGACTTTGTACACAATTTCCCGACCGGGCTCCATTAAGAATAACTGAAATGTATTGTCTGAGTAAATTGATGCGCAGACTATTGAGATGAACCTGCATTTACCAGTAACAAAGGCTTTATGTTAAGCATTGCATCATTACCGACACAGTAATGGCATTGTACGGGAGTCATTCATACAAAGACAAAACACCACTCGTATCATGTACATGGCTACGGCGAGCTGGAGCGACCACACAGTGCAGCAGCACGGGATGTGTGGATTAGTAATGAATCATCCCGGGAGGTGGACTGTTGCATCTGTCTCCGGTGACTCCCACATTGTCACACAGATATGAGACAACATACAGGAAGCTGGCTATGTAAAAAGAAAAAGCAATATACAAGCTGAGTGAGGAACTGAAAAAAAATAAAACCTCAAATAATTCAACACACACACACGCACGCATGCACGCACACATGCACGCACGCACATCATAGCTACACACACCCCTACTTTTAACAGGCAGGAAAGCGAAGCAGCCATCAGACGTGGGGGCTGTGCATTGGTATTCACCTCATGTCGCACAGCCACACAGGGAAAGAGAAAGAGGGAGATGCAGCAGGAGGAGGAGAGGAGGTATGGAACAGGAGCCCATCCAGAGCCCTGAGTTGGGTTAAGGACAAGTCCTCTTACCTGGGTGAGCTGGTCTCACACTGCCTGCTGCTCTGCTCCGTCTGATCCTCAATGCCTCGACACACCGAGAGCCAACACACCACGCCAATCCCCTTATTACCACTCCTGTTTCTGGGTCGGCATGTGTGTGTGTGTGAGTGTGTGTGTGAGTGAGAGAGAGAGAGCGAGAGAGGAGAGAGAGAGAGAAAGGGAGAGAGAGAGAGAGCGAGAGACAAGCGAACAGAGACAGTGAAAGAAAGAGTGATGGTGACAAAGGGAGAGAGAGAGAGAGAGAATGTGTATGTGAAAGAGAATGTGCAGCTGGGGTTTAAGAAAGAACTAGAGAGAGAGAGATACTGACTAAAGAGGGAGAGAGAGAGATAGACAGAAAGAAGGAGGAAGAGAGAGAGAGAGAGAGAGAGAGAGAGAGAAAGAGAAAGGTAGGAAAGTATGATGGGATTTCTTTTGTTTGTATCCAGGAGGAGAGGAGGTAGATCCACAGGCGGCAGCCTCGTCTAGGTATATGCAGCAAGAGGCTGTTCGGTAGTCTTGGCAACAGAGCAAGAGCGAGGGAGAGCGAGAAACAGAGAGAGGGGGGGGAGTGGGGGGTTGACGGGGGGGGGGCGGTGTGGATCATAACACATCACTAAGCAGTGAACACCCCCCACTGTCACCTCCTCTGCCTTCAAGCTGTAGGCTCTACCACCCACCCACCTCTCTCAGCCTCTTCCTCACTCGTCTCTATCTCCCTGACTCCCTCCCGGTAGCCTCTGCACCTCGTCATCATCGAGTTCTTTGCTCCTTCCTGCTCTCCATCCTTTTGTTATCCCTTTGCTCTCCTACACACTTCCTCTCCCCTCCCTTCCCCTCTTATTGGTTTCTCTTCCTCTCTCTTCTCTCTGCATCTAACCTCTTCCGTCATCTCTTTCCCATCTCCCCCTTCATTGTGCCCCCCCAAACACTCAACCACCCCCAACCCCACTCCCTCCCTCCCTCCCTCCTGCCCTGCCATATGGTAGCTCTTCTCTGTCAGCTCTCCGAATTGACCGACGGAAAATTGCCACCGTCTCATCAGCACAAATACTGAGGTATACAAATACAACCTCTCCTGTTTACACTTTCTTTTTTTTTACCCGTCCCTGCCCCTCTCTGTTTCTCGTTTCTCCTCCCAATTTATGGCCAACTTGACCGTCCTCTCCTCTACTTCCATATATTGCTCCCACACAACCCTGCCTTACCCCATTCAATCAACTAAATTAAGTTCTCTCTCCTTGCTTCTGCATCCTTCCTTCACTCTCATCCTTCACACAGTTTTTGGGAGAGAAAAAAAAACATTTACAAAACAAAATTGATAACATATAAAACACACGCACGCACGCACGCACACACACACGCACGCACGCACACACACACACACACACACACACCTGTATTCACCTCAGTCACAAGGTCACAGTCAGATTGTGTAAATGAGGAACATTAGAGAAAGTTAATGATACTGTAGAAAGGCTGATATCCAGCAGCCTTGAGCCGACTGTCACTCCAGCAGCCATATTGGAACGCCAAATTATTACATCACCTGTCCTTATCGGCCCCCCTCTCTCTCCTCTGTCATCAAACAGTGGCAACTGTTTAATGACAGAGGAGAGGAGATTTGAATTTGAAGAATGAGATCATATGGGGAGGCCAAAATACAGTATCTATCTATCTATCTATCTATCTATCTATCTATCTATCTATCTATCTATCTATCTATCTATCTATCTATCTATCTATCTATCTATCTATCTATCTATTCCCAAAGTTTTATTTACCGAACACACTTTCTACTCAGTGTGCAATACAAAGTGCTTAAATCTAATATTATAAAATAATACTGTTAAACAATAAACCATTCAGTGATTTACAGTTTCAATAACATATCATCACTAAAATCAAAATATCAGTTTTTCAATGATGATACAGAAGCATTTCTCTCTCTAAAAGGTCGCCATCTTGTGGTGTGAACGAGTTACTGCTGGTACTACTGTAAACGGCCGGTGGCTGGCTAGTGGTTCTAAAAAGCACACTCTACTGGAGGACTTCGGGGATCGATATTAATCAATTGGTGATAAATTGGCTCCAACACATTCATTCAATGGTGACTGATTCTTCAGTACGCCTCTGATAAGCCTGGGTAACATCACATGCGCATGCAGGCGGCTCACCAAGCCATTTGTGCCTCTTGCGCCGTGTGGTGCAACAGGTAGAGCCTGATGTCAGCAGGGCCTGAGTCAGGACGTTCCACTCTGAGGCCTCTCAACACAGGAAATCAATGTCATTTGTATGATGTGCGAGGTTTTGTGTTTAACAGCACCCATCCAAAAACTCATTTTATAGGCTTTCCTGTCTGTTTTACGCTGATTACAATTCCAGATGTGACTGGGACTCATGTTACTGTCAGATGAATATGTTATTGTCGACAGTAGCCAGGTTGTGTTTCCTGAGCACTAACATGTACCTCAACATAGACAGGCAGGCTTATCTTGCAAAAACTCTGCATCAGGAGAGCATTAAACTTTGCAGCTGACAAAACCAGGTGGAGGCCATCGTTGTATTTTGGAGTGTTTTATGGAACATTATCGACTGTATGGGCAACCATAATTGATTTGAACACAAAAGGAATAAAGTGTTGACCAACCCCCCTGGTATGTTCGATGACGCCGAGGCCACGCTTCTCTGTGACATCTCCACAGGTCAGCCCCGGCCAATGGTGCCCACTGGTTGGCGGCGATGGGTTTTCGACGCCATCCATGGCCCAGGCGTGAAGGCGTCAACAAAGTTGGTGGGGGCCAAGTTCGTGTGGCATGGCCTCAAGAAGGACGTCAAGGACTGGGCCAGCACCTGCATGGCATGTCAGCGCTCTAAGGTTCACCGCCACACCAAGGCACCCCTTGCGCTGTTCCTGGTGCCCAGGAGGCGTTTTGACCATGTCAATGTGGACCTAGTAGGATGTGTCTGTGAATGTTCTCATTCATCCAGGTCATGGTTATCCAAAGGAGTTGAATCAAGTGCAACTGGACTTGGTATATATCCGTGAAGACGTTTCGCCTCTCATCCAAGAGGCTTCTTCAGTTCGTGCCTTTCTGACTAGACCAAGCTAGTCTGACTGGCTGATAGATATGCGTGGCTCTTTGTGATCAGATGTTTACCAACGCCCGTTGACCTAGTAGGACCCCTTCCCTCCTCCCATGGTTTCATTCACCTCCTCACCATGGTGGACAGGACCACCAGGCGGCTGGAGGCTATTCCGTTGTCATCCACCACGTCTGCTGAGGTGGCCCGGGCGCTCATCGGGTCCTGGGTAGCCTGGTTTGGCACGCCATCTGACCGGGGCCTGCAGTTCATATCCGAGCTCTGGACTGCAGTCACTGAAAGCCTAGCGGTGAAGCTCCACAGCACCACAGCGTACAACCCGCAGGGTAACCGTTTATGTGAGCGGTTTCATCGTTCTATGAAGGCCGCTCTTCGGGCCAGCCTCACAGACAGCAGCTGGGTCGACCGGCTCCCATGGGTCATGCTTGGCCTGCGGACTGCCCCTAAGGAAGACCTTCAGTCCTCGTCAGCCGAGCTGGTTTACGGCCAGCCACTGTGGGTCCCAGGGGAATTTCTACTGCACAGCACGGCACCCTGGTCTGCTGCCCGCCAACAGCCTGTGTTCCAGGACGGCACCAGCATTTTCACTCCAGTCCTAACTTCACGGCACAGCCTCCCTCAGTCTTATGTCCCCAAAGACCTGCAGTCGTTTGGGTACGTCTTCATCCAGCACGACGCCCACCGTACCCCCCCACCCCCCGTGGCCCCCCTACGACGGCCCCTTCCATGTCCTGGCGGCGGGGGCTAAGAATTTTGTGGTGGATGTGGGCGGTAAGCCGGAGCGGGTTTCGGTGGACCTCCTCAAGCCGGCTCACCTGGACTTGGACAGGCTGGTTCAAAGTTCAACTGGCCCAGCTCCCTTGGCATGGACACCCCCCTGCCCCTACACCCTTCAAGAGGAGCCGTTTTGGCCACATTATTCATCTCCTGCCACGTTGATTTTTTTCTTTTTGTCATGGTGAATTCTGGAAGGGCGTGTGTAGTGACCTACTTGCAGGTTAGATATTCACCATGTGGACCAGAGATGGTCCCTTTAAAACAATGGGTTCAGGGGTTAGCATGGGGGATTGTGGGTAGGCTGAGGTTTTGATATTGTGAACTGTTCACTTGAAGTTTGTTGGAGGAAATAAACGACCCCACGACTGTGTGGTCAAAAGGAGAAGCGGTCTCGTCTCCTTTCTGTCACCCTCCACAGTAGTCTGCAGCCCTCCCCAGCTCGGCAGAGGGGTTGGAACAGCGACTGGGAAGGCTCGGACGAGTGGGGTAATTAGCCAAGTACAATTGGGAGGACAAGGGGGGGGGGCAAACAAAAATAAATAAATAAAACCAGACATTTATGAAGTAAACTACAGATTCATGGTTCTTTTGACCTGTCTTTCAATTTTATTTAGATTTTTTGTTATTATTTGACTAGTTAGCATTTGAAAGCCAATGGACATCACAATTAATTAGTTTATTCAAATTTCATTTAGAAAAAGTATCAGTGTGATAAACTTCATACTGTTGAAAGTATTTTGTGGTTCACACAAGTGAACCACAAAATAAAAAAGAACTCATTAATCTTAACAGTAGCTTCACATTCATTACAATATGGAATTATTGTGAGAATAGTACAAATAGTGTGTACATAGTTGAACTCCTAGGACAGTAAATAGCTGTGAAAAGGCCTTACTCAGTTCCTATGGGGTTATGCAGAAAACACATGGGGAAACCATACAGCTGTAGGGGTGAACCTTATGTAGCTTTATCTTGGCTGCCACGTGTGGACCGTTGTGTGATTTCTCATTACACGCGTTGCATTGATAATGGGAAGAAATTACAGTTATTGTTAACATGTCAAGATTTCCATATGGAAAGGATCGCTATGTGGGTATGTACTGTACGACTGAAATCAATTTGTTGTGTGTACAGTAAAACATCGGCAGCGTAGTGGCTTCAACAGATACAGTTCAAGGCATGAGAGGATTAATGACTGTGTTTGGTCTCAGATCAGCTTTGTTTACATGGCGACAGTGCTCATAGCTGTGTGTGTGTGTGTGTGTGTGTGTTCCTGTATCGCACTGCACAGTGTACTGTGTACAAACTTGTGTTTGTGCTTGCTTGTTACACGTAGCATGTAAAAGACGAATACATGTGAATACATATTTATTACAGAATATAGTTATACATGCGTGCATGCGTACATGCATGTGTGTGTGTGTGTATATTATTTGAGAGGATAAAAGATAGTGAGAAGATAATGTTTTTCTAGAGCAGCTCCACCTTTTCCCACTGGTCCTGTCAAAGCGACACTGTGCCCCCTCAGCAGTCATCCTAATCTTACCCATCAGCTCTGTACACACCCCAAACAAAACTATTACTTCTTGAAAAACAATATTGCTGGCATCAAAATAAATCTGGCACTAACAATGCTGCTGCTACTGCTAACAGTGCTAATAATAATGATAATGATAATAATAATAATAATACTACCCTGTGATGGTCTGGCGGCCTGTCCAGGGTGTCTCCCCACCTGCCGCCCGCTGGCTGCTGGGATGGGCTCCAGCATCTTGCGACCGTGTTTGGGATAAGCGGCTTGGATAATGGATGGATAATAATAATTATAATAATAACAATAATAATGTTACCTATCACGTTGCCACTTACTAAGGTACAAATTAGAGTTTTAGGAGAGACCAGAGCCTTATCAGTTGTAAAGCACCCTTTTGAATAGACTTTTGAAAACTCATTATTTGTATGAAAAAATTTGCTTTCATCAGCCAGTGAAAGATGAAGGCAAACAAAAGAATCAGAATCAGAATTAACAAAGTATTCTGATTTTGATTCTTACAAAATACAGATGATACGTTATTTGGTGGAATTTTCTTTTACCCCTGTACTTTGAAAAGTGGTTGCACCCAAACCAAACTTGCTAACACCTCTTTGAATTATCTGTTCATAGAGCACATGTGAACCTTGATCCACACTTGATGCCAAATCCAAACGCTGTCAACTTTGTAATACAGGTGTTCATGACATTATGTCATTATTCCATATGAGACAATATAACAGATGAATTGTCAGCTTGTCCAAAAATATGAGACTGACTCCTTAGCCACACTGCTATGTGGAGCTAGCGGCTGTCATGTTTGCTAATACAGCCACAGCCAGTGCCCTACATAGCCTATAACAAATGAATGCTGCAGCTCTGTGTTTTTGTAGCTTGTTGTCAGGTCAGTTTCTGAGGAATGGTTTGTTGAGATATTTCCCTTTCACAAAGCACAATAGCCTAGCCTGCCTTATCCAGTCCATAGAGCAACCCTCAACTGAAGAAGACCCAGAAGGTTTTAGGTACCCCATATAGCAAAACAGACCTGAAAAAAATGGCGCTAATGGCTGCACACAAATTTTTACTTCGAGGTTTTTGTTCTTTTTTAATAATGGAATATATGTTGTGTGTGAGATGACCGCGCTAACCACTGCGCCACCGTGTCACCCAGTGGTTAGCGCGGTCATCTCAGAGCAAGAAGATCGTGGGTTCGGGCTCCGGGTTATTCCAACTTTGGGGGTCGTCCCGGGTCGTCCTCTGTGTGGGATTTGCATGTTCTCCCCGCGTCTGCGTGGGTTTCCTCCGGGGGCTCCGGTTTCCTCCCACAGTCCAGACATGTAGGTCAGGTGGATTGGCCATACTGAATTGTCCCTAGGTGTGTGTGTGTGTGTGTGTGTGTGGACCCTGTGATGCTGTGGCAGCCTGTCCAGGTTGTCTCCCCGCCTGCTGCCCAATGACTGCTGGGATAGGCTCCAGGATCCCCGCGACCCTGAGAGCAGGATAAGCGGTTTGGATAATGGATGGATGCATGGATGTTGTGTGTATCTCAATCTGTCAGAGATTAGGTATAGGAGAATATCAGTGAATCAGCATGCAGTTGTGGAAATTTCGACTTTAACATATTCAAAGATAATTGTCTTTTTTTTTTGGGATGGGTTAATCTGGATTCTTTTCATTGTCTTTTATACAATATAACCTTACAAAAAAAGCGTATTGAAACAAAACGAACATTTCCCTGCTGGTTTACTCAGAACAGCTAAATAAACTAAATCTGGATGAAAACACGACAGTTCATTCAGACTACAGCAGATCTACTGAAATATAACAACAATAAATGCACCCTCCCGGGGGGAATATTGTACCCTGTTTACTGTCCAAAGCCCTCTGAATGTCTGTGCACGGCCCTGCTGCCCTCTGATATAGAGGGACAACCTCAACATGAGACAGTTTCCACCAAGAGATTAAGACCCCTTGTGTATTCAAACGTCCTCTTCTCTGATGGTGAAGATGTAAACACACATGTTTACGGGTCGCGGCTACAATTTTGATCATTTGCCCAACATTAACAAACAAATGAGAGAGAGCGTAGGAGGGTTGGAGGGATAGATGAGAGTTGCATAGATGGAGAGCAAGGGAGCAGAGGAGAGCTCTCAGGGGAATCTGCCCTGATAATAGTTGTGACTGTTTCATATAGGCGTAAGCTTTCTGCTTTCCTAAAGCTAAACAGATTTTAAAAGGAAGCATCCTTTTTACTCACTGCTGGGACAGAAGGTACAGACGACTCTACTGTCAAACACAGACTCTGATCCCTCTTCACAATGACGCCTCTGTACAAGGTTGAGTCTGAAGAACTGTGTTTAGCGAAAGACTGAGAGCGAGCGAAAGAGAGGGGAACGGAGATAAAGATCAACAGAGAAAATGCAATTTAGCAGGGAAAAGAAAGAAAGCAGGAGGGTAGACTGGGAGTGGAAAGTGTCTGGAAGATAGGGGCCCCTGCTGGGGCAATTACAACAAGCTTAGTCACTGAACTGTAGATGACAAGATTAACTGTGTAAAGGGAAATTTTGCCACCATTATTGTGGATTTAGCCTGAAATCCACAATAATGATTACCTAACATTGTTAGGTGAACCTTGAATGTTACCTGAATTTACTGAAGCGAAAAAAAAAAAATCAAATGCACCCTGATATTGACCAAGAAAATGCAATTGTTCTGCTACCAGTCATGCTCTGACTCGATTCATTCACTTCTACAACTACCCAGAGTTCATGGTGAATACTGTGGACAGAGATCCACCCGCCAAAATATCATGAAATACTGTATGTCCTCATCTATCACTTCCTCTCTTTGCTGGCCATTTCTGCTTTCTATAGTTTCATTTTTAAAAATCACCACAATTTGAATGAAGAGTCTGTGGCCATATATGTATACTGTTATCAAATCTTCCTGGTTGAAGCTGGACTCCTGCTGGAGGCCTGACCGGGATTCAGGATGAGGAACCGCTTTTATTTCCCATCAGTCTGAAATCCCAACCGATGACATCATCACCGGATATATTTTGGCTCTATCCACAGTGCTCCCAAGTGAGTGGAAAGAAACGCTGCTTATAGTAAACATTATTGATGAGATAAAGTATTGTAATGTAGGAGGTACAGTAAGAAATATATGGAGATAAAGTTGAAAATGGCAAAGTTCCTCTTTAAGTTTGTTTACATAATGTTGGGTGGATACACGATCTGATATCACCTTGTTGGTGTTGTTCCCACGACATCATAATTAATGTTGCTCCTGGGCCATCATTGCAACTGACCAATCACATAGCTGTGATGTCATGCCTTTGTGACACAGGGAAAAAGACTGGAAAAATACCAAAACTGACCTCAACCTAAGTCTAACCTTAACTTAACACTTACCTAACCCTAACCTTAACCGATAGCTAACGCATGCTAACCCACACCCTACCCTTTTACACCTTGGACGGACAGTATAGTAAATTTCAACGCCATTGTGCCACGACTAGGGAAAACAACAAGAGCTGTTATTGACCCCTTTTTTACATGACAGATGTTTTGTATGTAAAGTTTAGCTTTCCATGTACGTCCTCCAGCCCATCACTCCCTAACCGACATAGCATGAATCCAGTCCGACTGGGCCGAAACCAAGTTCACCAGGAAAAACATCTCCCCTTACTCATCACTTCTTCTTCATCCTCCCAGTAACCTCTCCCTTGCTCTTTTCCATCTTTCTCCCTGAAAATATTTTACAGTCATGCAAGATTTACCCAATCTGAAACAAAACAGCTTTCTCTTTTCCTATAGATAATAAATGGGACAACGTGGTAGAGTGTGGTGGTAGTGATGGGAGTTATGGGGCAAAGATGTGTTGTTGGATTTTCAGTTCATGTTGCTTTTATTATCACTGGTTAATGATCAGGCCAAAGGGCTGCCTCCAAAAATGTGATTTCTAACATTCCTCTCCTTCTTTGACATGTCCTGTAATTTATCAGTTCACAATCAAAAAGCTATTTTTCCAATGCTTCAATAGTTGGAGTGACTGATTTCAATAAGAAGGTTATGGGGTCTGTCTTTTCTGCTGTTTGTTATTGTCTAAATTTTGTCCTAAAAGAGCAGGATAATACTTTTGAGTGAACTTTCTGAACAATGCTTTGGAGATGTTATGCAATGCTCTAGGACTACTAGAATCACCCTCCAGAGGCGTCCGGGTAGCGTAGCAGTCTATTCCGTTGCCTACCAACACAGGGATCTCCGGTTCGAATCCCTGTGTTACCTCCGACTTGGTCGGGCAACCCAACAGACACAATTGGTCGTGTCTGCAGGTGGGAAGCCGGATGTGGGTATATGTCCTGGTCACTGCACTAGCGCCTCCTCTGGTCGGTCAGGACGCCTGTTCAGGGGGGAGGGGGAACTGGGAGGAATAGCGTGATCCTCCCACATGCTACTACCCCCTGGCAAAACGCCTCAAAGTCAGGTGAAAAGAAGCAGCTGGCAACTCCACATGTATTGGAGGAGGCATGTGGTAGTCTGCAGCCCTCCTCGGATTGGCAGAGGGGGGTAGAGCAGCAACCGCGATGGCTCGGAAGAGTGGGGTAATTGGCCGGTTACAATTGGGGAGAAAAGGGGAGGGGGGACAATCCAATAAAAAAAAAAAAAGAATCACTCCTCCACCAAACATGTGCAGTATGTTGTCAGATGGATCGACTTAATTAGTTACTTCAACTGGTGACTGGTTATTTCCTTGGCTGCGTCCATTGAGACTGGACTAAAAGATCAAAACCCACTATAGCATGTGAAAATTCAGGATGTTAGAAAAAAAAAAAAACAAGTTTCTTCTGGGTGTCTCAATTGATTATCAAAGCCAGAGACATACTTTAAGTGGACAATTGACTTTGAAAAAAATTACACATCGGAGGAAAAGGTTTGGGTTTCACCTGAATTAGAGTGCTTTAAAAAAAAATTCTCATAGTTATTCTACCTTTATCTTTAATGAATCCCCATGTGGAAATGATGTCAAAGAGTAAAAATTGAGGAAATCGTGTCGGCTTCAGATTGCTGGACCTTGGAAGGACCTCCGACGTCATTCCTGACACTCTCATTGACCTCCTAGGGTCTCTTGTGTTACGCCATTCTTGCAATTGGGCGAACAAGATATCAGAAATGTGTCCTGGGTTAGCAAGACGTAGTTTGAGAGTACACGGGATAGCTGTGGGCTGATTTTTAACATAAACATGTCTTATTGTCATAATACTCCAGATCTTTTCTGCTGATCAGAGACTCTTTTTTTTCTGAATAGAAAACATCGCTCTCCCTGTAAGACACGCCTCCATTTTCAACCTGTGGCCAAGAGCCAATGTATATAATCATTCCTTCTTAATTAGGAAACTCCTCCATTGTCTTCACTATTTGCCCTGGAACTTGAAGTGTTTTGGTCCCTTTCCTCCTCCTATCTTCTTTGAAGGAGAACAAACATTCGGAGAAACGGCCCTTTCAGACTGGTATTTGACCTCAAATGGGGTCAGCGCATGTCAGACTGCAATCGTTTTCAATCTCTTCCAGCTCATGCCTGCACTAACGAAATATGTTATTAGCCACCATCCAATGCAAACACTCTTTTTCTCGGTGTTCTTTTTCTCTTTCTGCAACCACTGTTTGCGCAGTGACGGACGACAACATGGGATATGGCTTCGTGAATAAGTCTAATCTTTGTGCATCGGCCATTTGATACGAGATGTGAAACAGAACAAAAGTTTAAACAAAGAGCAATTTATTTGTATAGCCCAAGATCACAAATTACAAATTTGCCTCAACAACACCTTCCATAACCGAGTGACAGTATTTTTAAATGGAATATTTTGTATGACGGAGGGAAACTATGACATTACCCAGTGACTAGGCCTACTGTCCTCTTACTTCCACCTCTGGTATCACAGACCAACCTCTTACATGGAACACACCTCATAGAACAGAGGTATGAAAAACAGACAGTGGGCACTGAAACTTCTCAGAAAAATTCAGTTGTAGCATTTACAGTACAACGTCTACTTTTAGCCCTGGTACAGGCAAGCGATTTGGTCAGAGCTGCCACCAGTCACGAGAATAGAAGCTTAATTAGTGTAAGATTTTCATTGTGAGTTCACAAACACACATTGTTTTATGCGCTCACCTATGGGAATATTATTTGGAAATACAAATACATGCATGTGTGCATGAAGACTAAAGGTCACCTCAATATTCTTTTTTTTTGTGGATATTTCCCCCTTTTCTCCCCAATTGTACTTAGCCAATTACCCCACTCTTCCGAGCCGTCCCGATCTCTGCTCCGCCCCTTCTGCCGATCCGGGGAGGGCTGCAGACTACCACGTGCCCCCATCGATAAATGTGGAGTCGTCAGCCACTTCTTTTCACCTGACAGTGAGGAGTTTTGCCAGGGGGACGTAGCGTGTGGGAGGATCACGCTATTCCCCCCAGTTCCCCTGGCCCCCCCGAACAGGCGCCCTGACCGACCAGAGGAGGCGCTAGTGCAGCGACCAGCACACTTACCCACATCCGGCTTCTCACCCACAGACACGGCCAATTGTGTCAGTAGGGACGCCCAACCAAGCCCAAGATAACACGGGGATTCGAACCGGCGATCCCCATGTTGGTAGACAATGGAACAGACCGCCACGCCACCTGGACGCCCAGCCTCAATATTCTGTTAAATAACTGTGCATAACTAGTTCTTCACCACCTTCAACAGAATGTCTTAGGTCATCTGGTCTACCATAGTAAACCATCAAATCACAAGTGTTGCTGTGCTTGGCTCAGATGCATTGGGCCGTAACGTAACTAGACCCTGCTTGAGTGAGGACGTTTAGGTCTTGGTATTCACGTATAAATTCTGCACAAATATGTTTCTGACACCGTAACCTGACATGCATTTAGGACTTTGAAGCTGGTAGCTAGGAATGTATACATTGCGAGAGCAACTTTGATAAAGCATCAAGGAACCATATACCAACATGCACATCAAGTCAAACAGATAACATACAATTCCTTATAAGTCCCTCTGCTTAGATACTGCTGGCTTCATCTCACATATGAAATCATTAAACTTTTGATCCCTTGTTACAAGGAGGTGGGGCAAAGGCAGAGGAAAGACGGACATTGGTCAAAGCAGGGAAGAAACGGTGACCGCTGCACCAATGGACGACAGCAGACCTGCAGTAGCAGACGGAAAGTCATGTAGTAATGATCCCGGGAGAATTACACAATATTTCCTTGGGAATGCTGGGTCAGAGTGACTAGTGAGAAGAGGCGCGCTTCAGACCATTTATATCTCCATCAATCATCATCGGCAGGATTTTCATAACACCAGCCATGTTTCTCTGTTTTACAGTGGTGGCCAGCTCACTACTCCAGTGTAGCATTCAGAGGTCATGAATTATACATTCAACACCCGTTTGCCTAATTCTGTACCACTGCTGACAGCTACCAGTTAATGCAAAGTAGTACAAATGCAGCCCAGTAAATCATTGTACAGTGCATCCAGAAAGTATTCACACCCCTTCACGTTCCCCACATTTTGTTATGTTACAGCCTTATTCCAAAATGGATTAAATTCCTTTTTTTTCTCATCAATCTACACACAATACCCCATAATGACAAAGTGAAAAAAGTTTTGTAGAAATTTTTGCAAATTTATTAAAAATAAAAAACTGAAATATTGCATGTACATAAGTATTCACACCCTTTGCTATGACACTCAAAATTGAGCTCAGGTTCATCCTGTGTCCACTGATCATCCTTGAGATGTTTCTACATCTTGATTGGAGTCCACCTATAGTAAATTCAATCGATTGGACATGATTTGGAAAGGCACACACCTGTCTATATAAGGTCCCACTCTTGACAGTGCATGTCAGAGCAGAAACCAAGCCATGAAGTCAAAGGAATTGTCTGTGGGCCTCCGAGACAGGATTGTATCGAGGCACAGATCTGGGGAAGGGTATTAAAAAATTTCTACAGCTTTGAAGGTTCCGAAGGACACAGTTGTCTCCATCATTCGTAAATGGAAGAAGTTTGGATCCACCAGGACTCTTCCTAGAGCTGGCCGCCCAGCCAAACTGAGCAATTGGGGGAGAAGGGCCTTGGTCAGGGAGGTGACCATGAACCCAATGGTCACTCTGACAGAGCTCCAGCGTTTTTCTGGGGAGATGGGAGAACCTTCCAGAAGGACAACCATCTCTGCAGCACTCCACCAATCAACCCTTTATGGTAGAGTGGCCAGACGGAAGCCTCTGCTCAGTAAAAGGCACATGACAGCCCACTTAGAGTTTGCCAGAAAGCACCTAAAGGACTGTCAGACCATGAGAAACAAGATTCTCTGGTCTGATGAAACCAAGATTGAACTCTTTGGCCTGAATGCCAAACGTCACGTCTGGAGGAAACCAGGCACCTCTCATCACCTTGCTAATACCATCCCTACAGTGAAGCATGGTGGTGGCAGCATCATGCTGTGGGGATGTTTTTCAGCAGCAGGAACTGGGAGACTAGTCAGGATCGAGGGAAAGATGAATAGCGCAAAGTACAGAGAGATCCTTGATGAAAACCTGCTCCAGAGCGCTCAGGACCTCAGACCGGGGCGAAGGTTTACCTTTCCACACGACAACGACCCTAAGGACACAGCCAAGACAACGAAGGAGTGGCTTCAGGACAAGTCTGTGAATGTCCTTGAGTGGCCCAGCCAGAGCCCAGACTTGAATCCCATTGAACATCTCTGGAAAGACCTGAAAACAGCTGTGCAGCGACGCTCCCCATCTAACCTTACAGAGCTCGAGAGGATCTGCAGAGAAGAATGGGAGAAATACCCCAAATATAGGTGTGCCAAGCTTGTAGCTTCATACCCAAGAAGACTTGAGGCTGTAATCGCTGCCAAGGGTGCCTCAACCAAGTACTGAGTAAAGGGTGTGAATACTTATGTACATGCAATATTTCAGTTGTTTATTTCTAATAAATTTGCAAAAATTTCTACAAAACCTTTTTCGCTTTGTCATTATGGGGTATTGTGTGTAGATTGATGAGAAAAAAAGGAATTTAATCCGTTTTGGAATAAGGCTGTAACATAACAAAATGTGGGGAAAGTGAAGGGGTGTGAATACTTACTGGATGCACTGTATATACGGTAGTTGACAAGTATGAACACGGATGCTTGTCCCCTGTATTTAACAGGTAGGCTATTTTTACTGTTTGCAACCCAATAAATCTCAATATCTACATCCATAATAGTCAAGTCAAGTCCGTTTTATTTGTATAGCACAATATCACAAATTACAAATCTGCCTCTGTGGGCTTTACAGCAACACAACCTCCTGTCCTTAGACTCTCGCATTGGATAAGGAACAACTCCCTAAAAAAAACCTTTAACAGAGAGAAAAAACAGAAGTTAGGAGTGAATAACCGTGCTTTTCCTTATACAAACATACATAGCAGCATCACGAGGACAGTGGCATGCTCCAAGTAATTCACATTATTTCCCCCATCAAAAAAGGGGCATACCAATAGATACTGCACCTTGACCTTTTTGTTAGGAGTGTTTCCCCACCCTAAAAAAGAATAAATAAATTTTAAAATATATTTTTTCCCTTCATTTTAATAGCTTTCATAGCTGTTCATTTTGTGCTCTGATCTACTGTTTTCACTCCCCTTTTCCCTCCTCTTTGGATTTTTTTTCTCCCTTTTTCTCCCCATTTGTATCCCGCCAATTACCCCACTCTTCCAAGCCGTCCCGGTTGCTGCTCCACCCCCTCTGCCAATCCAGGGAGGGCTGCAGACTACCACATGCCTCCTCCGATAATGTGGAGTCACCAGGCGCTTCTTTTCACCTGACAGCGAGGAGTTTTGCCAGGGGGACGTAGCGCGTGGGAGGATCACACTATTCCCCCCAGTTCCTCCTTCCCCCTGAACAGGTGCCCTGACTGACCAGAGGAGGCGCTAGTGCAGCAACCAGGACACATATCCACATCCAGCTTCCCACCCACAGACACGGTCATTTGTGTCTGTAGGGACACCCCACCAAGCCGGAGGTAACATGGGGATTCGAACCAGCGATCCCCATGTTGGCAGGCAATGGAATAGATCACAGCGCTACCCAGACGTCCTGTTTTTGCTCCCTTGGTTATGTGATAGTTTTTTCCTTCTTAACCTGTTCACGTCTGAGTGTTTTGAGCAACCGTGACAGAAACAATTTCCCTTGGGATTAGTAATGTTTTCCAAATCCAAATCTGAATCTTAATCTGAATATGGACAGATAAACTAGGCAAAAAAGAAGTAAACAAAAAATAAAAAATAAAAAGTATGAAAATAATTCAAACATGTATGTGATCACACATAATCTGATCACAAAAGAATATGATGAGAAAGTAGGGAAGTAATCCATCTCCTCCTCATTCGGTCTCATACTGCAGTACAGTACAGTGCAGCATACAGTATATAACTGTGACCTGGGGTTGTGCTTTTTGCAAATTTTGTTTTAGCATCTTTGAAAGCGATAGCGCTTTTTCACTTCATAAGAAAATGATCCTTCACATTCTGGGGGTTGTTCATCCCAAATATACACAGATTTTTGAGAATCATTTATAGAAAAGATGATTCTTATTTTTTCCACACCATGAGGAAATAAACCAGTGTCTCTGGTTTATCATTAGCCATGATACACGTAAAACCAACTCTTGTGGGGGTTTTCCTCGTTCTTATGGGGATTTCCCATTCTTATGGGTTTTCCTCATTTTTGTCTATGGTCCAAGGATAGAGGGTGTCGTATATTGTCATATGTTGTCGTGTACTGTTGTATATTGTACTGATTGTAAAGGCCTTCAGGACTACCTTGTGATTTTGGGCTATACAAATAAACTTGACTTGAATAACTTCACTTGACTTGTCAATTACTCCCCAGATCTTTAACTAGTACTTAGAATAGTCTTTTGCCAAAAAAGACACACACAGTGCGTGTGTGTGTGTGTGTGTGTGTGTGTGTGTGTGTGTGTGTGTGTGTGTGTGTGTGTGTGTGTGTGTGTGTGTGTGTGTGTGTGTGTGTGTGTGTTTGTGTGTGTGTGTGTACTTTTTGTTGAGATGGATGTGTGAATTCACTTTGGTCTGGAAACTATTCCATCAGCTTGGGGAAGCAGTAGGGAGGCTGAATAATTGATTAGATGAGAGCAGGAAAAGTTGTGGAACATTTGGCATCTTGGGACGAGAATTGAATGACACACTTACTGAATTAGTATCTGAATGTCCAGTGTTTATAATTTGGAAATTAAACCAGCAGTTTAATCAGCTTCTTTGGTCAAAAGATGCAGCTGGACACTCACATAGAGCTGTGATACATGTAGCATAGCTCATGTGATAACAGAGGCCTATGGTAACATGCTAACATCCTCTCACACAACAGCACTGGTATAAAGACAGTTTACTTTCCCCCCCCCATCTCCAATCCCAATCCCGATCACATAGACTACTAGTTGTAAGATTATGGATCCAATTCTGATTGCCATTAGTCCAGGTCTAGAACCCATGTGTATATCAAGCACAACGGCAAATTACAGCATTGCTGGCTAACAGCGTCTCAGGAACACTGTCATGTGCTGATGTCAAGCTAAGTGAACCTGAGTCCTACTCTGTCTGTTTAGTCTGGCTAAATGCTTTTGATGGTCTTCAAAGCACAATACACTCCAAAAAGCTCATCGTCATCATCTCTTCTTGGTGCATTTCCCTCAGCTTCTACATACCGAGTTTGAGAAGTGACTCTTCACTTTCTGCAAGCACGACCAATGTGTCCAATTTCGGAGCAGGTATGGCACTTCCATCGATCCATCCATTAGCTGAACCGCTTATCCTGTTCTCGGGGATGCTGGAGCCTATTCCAGCAGTCTTTGAGCAGCAGGCGGGGAGACACCCTGGACAGGCCGCCAGGCCATCACAGGGTCAACACACACACACACACACACACACACACACACACACACACACACACACACACACACACACACACACACACACACACACACACACACACACACACACACACAATAGCTACGGACAATTTAGTATGGCCAATTCACCTGACTTACATGTCTTTTGACTGTGGGAAGAAACCGGAGTACCCAGAGGAAACCCACGCAGACATGGGGAGAACATACAAACTCCACACAGAGGACGACCCAGGATGGCCTACCAAGGTTGGACTAACCGGGGCTCGAACCCAGGACCTTCTTGCAGTGAGGCAACCATGCTAACCACTGCACCACCGTGGGCATGGTACTTTTCATTTTTCAATCTGCAGTCATGTGCTGGGTGTTTTCCACCACAACGATAACATGTTTGTTGCACCCCAGTGTCTCTTTCAATTCCTTTTTGTCCCTTTGGTTTTATTATAATTTTCTCGACTTAACTGTCCTTTCCTACCCTTTTCAGAAAAACTTGTGAACATTTGACAGGGCATTTGTTCACTGTGTCTGGAAAACTCCATTGTATTTTGGGATGCAAGCTCCATTGATACTGCAATCTCACAGGCCCGCGAAAAGTCAGATCCTTTTCTGACAGCAACCTGCGCTGCACAGCATTAGAATGCAGTCCACTTACAAAATGATCTCTCAGGGCATCGTCCAAGTACTGTCCAAAATTGCAGGTGGCTGACAACAGCCTCAAAACCACAACATAATCAGAAGCAGATTTCCTTTCTTTCCGGTTACGTTTCTGAAAACAAAAACGTTCAGCTATCACAACTGGCGCAGGCTTATAATGCGTACTCAGCAGCGGTGTCGTATGGGGGGGGGGACCTACCAGGGCCGAGAAGGGAGGGGGAGGGTGCCTTGGGAAGTCTGGAATTAAAAGTTTGTTTTGGTTTGAAAACTTTTATTTCTAACTAATTAGTGTCATAACTTCAGTTAAAATTGTCTCAATACATCGGTTGAAGGACTTAAAGAAAATAGTGGAGGCTCCCTGATGCCCCTCTCACCCCTTACAAAGGGTGCAAAATGGTTTAGTCTGCCCCTCACGAGCATCTCTCAATGCAGCTCATCTAGTCCTGTTGCGAGTGACTGCTGATACAAGCACAGAGTCATGTCTTTCCCAAAGAAAGCAAAAACTGGGTTCCATAAAAGAAAAGAAAAAAGGAAAGGGAGAGAAGATGGGGGAAAACAACTGTTGAGTAATCTCTTCCAAAAGAAAGGTGAACTAGCAGCTTTTAAAATAAAGGTGGCTAGCTAACTCCTACTACCACAGCTAGATAGCAGCTAGCTAGCTCATAATCCCTACTACCTAAACACAGTAGGAGTTAGCTAGCTAGCTAGTACTGTAACACACGCAGTATCATACATTTATCAACATCATAGCTACAATGTCTTATGAAATTATACTGATTAACATTACCTAGCTTAACATTAAACACATGGCCCTCAGTTTCAGAAACAGCCACAGGGAGTGGAGCAGCAGCAGGTCCCTCATTTCCTGATGATTATGTTAATAAGGATGTGAGACAAGGTGAGTTCATATAGTGGCATTGACAACTAAAAGTCATTCCAAGCAATTATTTGTTCAAATAGATTAATGTACTGTGATTGTAAATAATATACCGTATGCTAGAACTCAAAAAAGTGATGCGTGAGAGATAAGAAAGGAATGGGGCCCACAGAGACTGCTTATGTATAGGGCCCAGAATTCTGTGCTACACCCCTGGTACTCAGCGCTTTCGTCAGTTCAGCATATTGCAACGTACTTGGTACTGTCGGACACACCAGATTCTTTAGCAGCTTATAAGTGTCCGCCCCAATCACGGAAAGAAACATGTATACCTTCTTGTCATCGTCGACATCATTTGCCAACATCCACTGCTCCAGACATGAATCAAAATCCTCCTTCGACTCGTTGTATTCATCCACACGACCCACTTGCATGGCCATGTTAGCCTGTCCGATGCTAACTGGTAGCCCGACACGTGCCTGGTTCCTTCACAAAACACTCCGTTTCGTTTTCGTACGACCAGTGTACGGTCCCTTATACCGTCCTTTCACGCAGAGGTATTCTTTAATATCCCCGTCGCCAATTGTTATATACTGGGCCGGCTCTCAATAATCAGGCGAGAGAGATGAACTCACACACGTCCTTACCTGGAGAACTCAGAGAGAAGAATGCACAACAAATTGCAGCGAGGCTAAGCATACACAGCCTACGTCATGTCCTGGCCGACCATAGAGTAACATCCAAACTGCATTTGCTATTAAAGCGACAAGGTGGCAACCAACACCACTCTGTTACAATGTGGATATTTTATAAAACGAAATAGCAACAATGGCTTGATATGTCCACCCATCCAATTATCCAAGCCGCTTATCCTGCTGTCAGGGTCGCGGGAATGCTGGAGCCTATCCCAGCAGTCATTGGGCGGCAGGCAGGGAGATAGACCGCCGTGTGTGTGTGTGTGTGTGTGTGTGTGTGTGTGTGTGTGTGTGTGTGTGTGTGTGTGTGTGTGTGTGTGTGTGTGTGTGTGTGTGTGTGTGTGTCCTGGCTTGATATTGTAACGTGCACGGATAAATAGACTCGCTAGCCCTTAGCTAACGAGTCGGACCCTCTAGTCCAGTGGTTCTCAACCTTTTTGGGGTCCTGGACCCCCTGCGTATTTTTGATCTACCCTGAGGACCCCTCCACCTGATCTTGGGGGAGGGGGGTTGCAATTTGTAGAAACAGTAGAAACTGCATTTTAAATTGCATTATAGCATTTATTCACTCTTTGGGGCAAAAATAAGAGCTTTCAGTTGTAACTTAGATATAGTTAACAAAACAGAATTCTTATGCAGTAACTTTCAGATATATGTAACAACAGAATTTTTATGCAGTAACTTTTAACAATGCAAACGGGAGCGAGATCTCTTATTAAAATACAATAAATTACACTTGTGAAACAGATGTAATTAGAGAAAAAAGTCCTGTTACCCTTTATAGTTTAGGTAGATAAATGTCTCAGTCACATTTGAGTAAAATAATCCTATTTCTATAAATGTCATAGGATCTTTTTTTTAAAGATATTTTATTTTCACGGACCCCTTGCAATTACACCACGGACCACTAGGGGTCCGCGGACCCCCGGTTGAGAAACACTGCTCTAGTCGACTGGTTAACGAAGTCGCCCGTGGCGCGGGAGACCCGGGTACATTGGTGTCAGAAGTGGGATGGTGAGGCCATCGGAAGCGCATGCGCCTAGCGGCGTGAGGGAGCTGATATGCTCAAGCGCGGGGACGCACTTCCCGAAGGAGGGGAGTAGTGTAACGTGCACGGATACATAGACTCGCTAGCCCTTGGCTAACGAATCGGACCCTTTAGTCGACTGGTTAACGTAATCGCCCGTGGTGCGGGATATCCAGGCTCGCGTCTTGGCTGCGGCGGTTTCCAGCGGCCCTCCGAATTCGCTACAATATGGTAGCTACCAAGTCACCTTAGTGCCCAGACCCGATATTGTGTTCCTCTAGTGCCATTTTCTCTTCATTGCATATGACATGATGTTGATTGTATTGTAGCGAATTCGGGGGACAACGCAACCACAGGAACTGCCGCGGCCGGGAAGCGAACCCGTATCGCCCGCACCGTAGGAGACATCGCTAATCGCTCGACTAAAGGGTCAGACCCGCGAGCTAGTGGCCAACGTGTCTTCTTATCCATGCACGTTACAGTATGTTTGCGACAAAACTGCCTGGGTCAGTCACCTGTCCCTCACCAGTCAGGTTTCCAATCAGGACGGTGAATAATAAATGTCTGAAACGAAATGCACTACACCCAAAGAGAACAGTTTGTTCAGTCTGAGTTGGAAAAAAAGCTGGATAATCAAGATTTTATTTAGATTTCAGATAATTTTTAAAAGAAAACTTAAGTAACATGTTGTAGACTACTGGGAAATATATATCAAACTGCCAAAAATAGGAAAATGTAAGACCTTTAAAGAGAGACTGACATGCCCTTCCGGAACACTTTTTTTAACATTGGGAGTTTGAATCATAATCGAAAATAGGTGTGGCTTTATGAATTCAAAGTGTTAGAAGACTAGACTAATACTTTATGTCTATCTCTGCGCAGATGAAGTGGATTATTAAACCGTTATAAAGAATCGTACTGACTACCGAACTTCTGCTGGAGGGAAAAATGCAGGCTCCGTTTATTCGGTAGTTTTGGGAGAAGAAGAAAATGAACAGCGTCTCAGTGACGTAATCAATCCACGCATGCAAGCGCAACACCGTCCACTTGTGGACAAACAAAGTCGTAAACAAAATAATAGTACACAGTAACACATAGTCATACAAATACACTGGTGTTATATCTCAACACAAAGCTATTGGCTGCTGTCTTCCTGACGTCACCACGCTACCGCTACCGCTCATACCGCTCATGTCCGACATGGTAACTGACCGATAAACGTCGATTAATATCACAATTCGGTGAGCATTTTGACTTCATAACTCAAAATCTGTTACAAACAACAATAACACACAGGTACGTGGATATAAAGTTTTTATTTTAGGGTTTTAAACATGAGCGGTAGCGCGGTGACGTTTGACCTGGAGCTCTGATACGTAGTATAGAGGGCTGTATAACCCTATATGCAAATTGACTGGTGCTACGTATCCACCGGCACAATTTGTCATTGGACACCATCTACAGTCAATCACAGATCTTCCTCGAGTGGCCGCAGACGCGCTGTTTTGGCCACTGAATTTCTCCATGGTCACATTCCAACTCGGTACATAGCCTATCAATAGGTATTTTTAGATTTTGATGTCAGTATCACTTTAAAGTTGACTGCCCACACGAGCGAGGAAGCAGGGCCACGTCATGTTGTCTGATCTGGGTTTGGATCCTTTGGTTGAGGTGAGAAAGCAGTGAGGATGAATAGAGTTGAGACCAACCTTCAACCAGAGGACCCAAATTCAAGCCTTGACGTCAGCAAACATCTCCCCTGCCGAAGTTTCCATGGGCAAGGCACTGAATTCCCAGAACTCAGCTTCTGCGCTATAGCTGACCCCATGCTCTGATGCAATAAAGAGAAAAAAATCTATCAAGGAAGATACTTTTTCTGATTTCAAAAACACATTTTACAAAATTGAGGGCACACTTATGCTCTGACCCAGTCATCTAGCCATCACAATTTGGCCCTTGTCAAAGTCGCTCAGATCCTTACACTTACCCATTTTTCCTGCTTCCAACACGTCAACTTCAAGAACTGACTTCTCACTTGCTGCCCAATACGTAGTATATCCCACCCCCCGACAGCCGCCATTGTAACAAGATAATGTTATTCACTTACCTGTCACTCACTGGTTTTAATGGCTGATCGGTATGTGTGTGTGTGTGTGTGTGTGTGTGTGTGTGTGTGTGTGTGTGTGTGTGTGTGTGTGTGTGTGTGTGTGTGTGTGTGTGTGTGTGTGTGTGTGTGTGTGTGTGTGTGTGTCACAATTTCTGCTTACAAAAATAAGAATCCAGCTTGTGTTTATCATATTGACCTATTAGGCAATTAAGTACTACAACATCAAATCAGCCTACATGTTGTTGGGAAGTTTTAAGTAATGGATTCTTGATATTAATTTGGACAACAAAATTATGTATCGCGAAACAACAATATCCCAAATGTCAGTACTAATGAAAGATGATAACTGATCAGATTGAATTTTTGTCCAGCCTTGGATGACATGTATCCACTGCTAATGGCTGTATGAGAGACTGTGTTGACCCTAAACCGAGATGCAGGACGTGACTCTGTAGCATGGCTGCAGGGAAGTTTCCTCAGATATGCCTGTCTCTGAGGGAGGGGACCCCATGGATGCATTCCTTCACTCCGGCTCACAGAACTATGGCAAGAATGCGGGATGCCTCTAACTCGTTTTAACAGAGGCGGTTAACTTGGATCGAAACTTGAGTTTATATTGACAGATATAGTAAACGAGCAGAGGAGCGAGAGGACCCGGAGTGGCAAAACTGCATCGTATCCGACTCCGCGCACACAGGACAGAAACTTCTGAGTGACGCGCTGGCCGCCGCTCCACCCCCCGTTAACATGGGCGAGAGAAAGTTCATCTCTCTCGCTCTCTCTCTCTCTCTCTCTCTCTCTCTCTCTCTCTCTCTCTCTCTCTCTCTCTCTCTCTCTCTCGCTTTGGAGTCTACTGATGCATCGACCACTTTTGCACGGCATTTGACGGAGGGCGATTCAGAGTCAGAATAAAACGCGAGGAACGCTTCGTTAAAGTTTGGAAATGAGATTGTTCACCGGTTAAGGAACGAGTCTTATTAATTGCCCCCCTCCCTCCCTCCCTCCTCCTCCTCCTCCTCCTCCTCAACCATGATGAAGAAAATGATGAAGCGACTGTTGCGCGCAAGTGTTTTCCTCTGGGCCGTCCTGCTCATGTTTACCTTCATCGAGGTAAGAGATTTTCATACCTTTTCATCGCATCTGAAGGTGTGTGTAAATATTTTCTTCTTCTTCGACCCCCCCCCCAACTCTGGGTAATCCAATAGTGAACGCAGCGCACCTGTTGCACAGGTAAAGTGCAAAGCTGGACGGAAACGTTACAATAGTAAATCAAAACTTAATGTATTGTAAAAAAAAAAGTAAAACAAGGGTCAATAAAGTAAAGTAAGAACCAATCTAAATTGATGCCAACAAAAGTGGTTTAGTCACTGTCACTGAGTCTTCGGCAGATGGGGGAATGTTACTGGATGATGAATAATGGCCCTTTGAGAATTTTAATTGGCTTCAGATTTGCCACAAACAAATTGATGTATTGTCCTTCAGTGGGAGCGGTGTAAAAACAGAAGGAATACATTACACCTCTGTCCTTATATGTGACCTCTTGAGCGACAGTTTTTGTATTTCTGATCGCAGAGATCAACATCTCCATTCATTTGATATGACATTCAAACTTTTTTTTTCTTCTAAAATGTGTCACTATGAGCAAAACTGACAAAGGTAGAATGCTGACATAAAAGAGTGGCTGGTGTCTCAGAGGCAGACCCACCTGTCCTTGTCTCACTGGTGTTTCTGGAGAGAGGGAGAGGGCGAGAGAGGTTGAGAATGGCATGTGAGGATGTGCGTGACCAACACAAAGGGGTCAGGAATGGAATGAGGTGCAGCCCTGTGTGTCCCCGTTGCTCCTTGTGTGAATGCATCCTACACCCATGCTGTTTCACAGTCCAGGCCTGCCTGCCATATCCAGCCGAAAGGTGCTACACCTCTGGTAGACCAGCGAGGATAACAGCACACTTCATCTACCTAGTTTGGTAAAGATGCTCTTCAATCCTTGTATTCTGCTTGGGTCGAAATGAGCCGTTTTTGATAATTTATCCGTCATAAATTCTGTTGATTTTAGTATTCATTGTGATGAAGACATGATGTATTGCTATAAAATCCAATGGTGATCTGGGTCAGTGTGACCAGTGAACAGTGCAGCCAGCTAATTAGCAAACAGAACATGCGGGTTAAATCAAAATCTGCTGTAACTGGTTCAGCAACATAGCCAAATTAAATGTAATGCATCTGCAATATACTCACTTATATACTTTGCTTTTGTTTATAAATTCTTTTAATAGTTGGACAACTTGACTCTATACAGTTAAAAAAAAAGTCAAATGTTTATTGTTTGCACTGAAAAAGTAAACATGCAATTGCTCATTACTTTTGCCAAAGTCTATGAAAGGCCACTGAGTGATCAATGATCAGCGTAGTCTTTCGTAATCATGCAAATGTGAGTCTACTGTCACTAATGGGGGCGGGGGGTGACAGGTGGAGGAGACAGGCAGGCTTATGCCACTGATGTTATGGAACTGATTATCAGATATGACGCCACAACTGTGAGTTAAAAGTGTAATAACCACATATTTCCATGGCGCTGGAAGTATACGGTTATGACAAAACATTTTAGGGATTGTTATTGGAAATTCTTTTGTCCCGGTTTGGGCCACTCCGGCCCTGGTTCCTACGTTTCATGTCTTGTCCTGCTCTGACAACACCGTCCCAGTGCTGAGTCCTGTGCAGTTTTCCCGTAACCCATTTGCCTCAAAGCTGTTGTTGATTATTCAATCAAGTTTCTGTGTATTTAAGTTTGGCTGTTAAGTTTGTTTGTTGTCAGTGCATTCCACATCTGTACCATGTCACCACCATGTTACCATGTCTGTTCTGTGTCACTACCATGTTACCATGTCTGATCCGTGTCACCAAGTTTGTACCGTGTAACCACCATGTTACCATGTCTGTACCATGTCACCACCATGTTACCACGTTTGTACTGTTATGTCCCTGTTATGTGTTACCACCATGTTACCATGTCTGTACTGTGTCACCACCATGTTACCACATTTGTACCATGTCATCACCATGTTACTACATCTGTACCATGTCACCACCATGTTACAATGTCTGTACCATGTCACCACTATGCTACCATGTCTGTACAATGTCATGTCACCAACAGGTTACCACGTCTGTACCGTGTCACCACCATGTTACCATGTCTGTACCATCTCACCAACATGTTACCACATCTGTACCGTGTCATCACCATGTTACCACGTCTGTCCCGTGTCACCACCATATCACCACTATGTTACCATGTCTGTCGTAATGTGTGTGTTCCTGATACCCTCATGTTTCCTGTTACCACGTCTGCATTGAGTTCTCAATTCCTGCTCCCGCCATGACAGCTTGATAAAAACAGTTGTGGAAGAAAAAAAACACCGCAAAAAAAGAAATCCCATGTTATTCATCTGAAATTATGCAGGTTCATTACAGTTCAGCCCACATTTGAGAACAAAAATAACATTGCGATACACGAAAGAGAGTCATTTTTTATCATGACGATGCTGCAAAGAATTCCAACCCCAACAATATGAGACAGATTGGAGCCTTTTGTTCTCTATTTCCAGCTTCTGAGAGGGACATGCTTATGTCACCGGGTCTATATTCAACTTTCAAACATCGTATGTGTGATGTTAAATCTGTGTTAATCCGAATCCATGTTCTAACAAACGTGTCAAAGAATCATTCGTTTCTGGATGATCATGTTTGATGTCTTGTTAGAAGTTTTTCTCAGTACTCCTGTTTGTTCACACTGTGAGGAAATAGTAGGGCTCACATTATGAAGAGATGTGCAAATTAATAATAGTAATGATAATAATATTGAGCATAATAATAATAATAATAATAACCCTTAAAACACTGTTCCATGTGATGGGATCCTGATCAGTATCTGGTCAGGATTAAGGTTTTAATGACTGCTCTAAAATCTTTGAAAAGTTGTGTGTGTGTGTGTGTGTTTGTGTGTGTGTGCGCCAGTTTTTTCCATCAAAATGAGGCCCTTTGGTCCCCAATTTTGGTAGAAAAACCAGAAACGACCCACTAATTGGGGACGAAAGCCATGTTCCCAACTAGGAAAAAAGCTGATTTTTGGGTCAGTGGTTAAGGTTAGGTTTGGCTTAGGGTAAGGGTTAAGGTTAGGCATGTAGTTCTGATGGTTAAGGTTAGGATTAAGAACTAGGGAATGAATGTAAGTCTATGTGATGTCCCCATGTGTGTGTGTGTGTGTGTGTGTGTGTGTGTGTGTGTGTGTGTGTGTGTGTGTGTACATGCTTGTTGAAGGCTTCATAGATGGTGATGATCATGAGGATGATGATGACAGCATCTAAGCGTTACTGTACGAGAGGAGAAACAGGAATGCACTAAAGTGGTTTGCAGTGGTTGCTTTCCTCTGTCGCGTTACTTCATCTTCCTTTTCTCTCATTCTGTACTGTTCTTCTCTTCTCTAATTTATCATTCCATTTTCTCATCTCATGGCCTTTGTTGTATCATATAAAGGGCCCAACCTCTGCCAACACCACAACCCCGATTCCACCCATCAGGAGGTCCAGAAATTTGTGATGCAACAATAGGAGATTGGCTGGGGGTTCAAAAGTTGGATTGCAAACTTTCTCAAAGTTTCCCAACGAACCTGCAGGCAACAGGTGTGGTGGGGCAGCACCCTTTTATTGCCTTGGGAGCTCAACAGAAGGAAATGGAAACAGGCAAGAGAGTGGGATGGAGTTGATAACTTAATAACAGATCTGAGGACAATATCCTCCACGTTTCAGAGGCAGATCAAGGCCGGTGTCTCGATGCTAACTCACAGATCCTTCATGGCAGACCCAAGAAATGCAGCGTTCACTTTTGCCTGCAGTATATGTTACCTCTGTTAGCAATGGTTAGCTTAAAGTGAAAGAGAAGTGAAATAGAAAATGGGGAAATAAATAATTCGCTTCCACGGAAGTTGTGGTATAAGTGACAAACTGCACACAGTTCCTGTAAAAATACTAAATTACATGAAACTCAAACAACTGCCTTACGTCAACCATTTTCCACTGTTGGCTGGGGTGATTCTTCAATTAAGGGAGCTTTTCTGTCCCCAGAGTAGATTTTCAAGGAAAAAAAAAACACAAACATTTTTTTGAAAAAAAAAAACCCCCAAAACAAAACAATGTATTTCTTATTGTAAGTCAGACTTCAAGACGGTAATTATTCCAACTATTTAACTGTTTGTGATAAAATGTTACGTATTTGTTTTCGGATAGGGAACTTGGCATGCCATTTTGTTAAATCTGAATGCAAGACCTGTGCTTTGAGATAAACCCGGAAGATCAAATAGACCCATTAGTAATGGTGTGGGTTTCTAGATGCTAAACCCCGCTCAGAGCGAGTGCGTGCCAAGTTGTAGCTCAACACTTTGTGATTAGCGACCCAGGAAAAGTACATCACTTTGCATAAGTTTATCATGTTATGAAGTCTTGCTGTCGATCCCTCGCTTGTCTCTCACCCTGTCATGTGTTTCTGTCTCTCTCTGTCTCTCACTCCCCCCTCTCGCACTCTCCCTCCCTCTCTCTGTCTCTCACCCCCCTCTGTCTCTCCCCCCCCCCCCCGTTGTCTCTCGCCCTGTGACCTCATAGCCTGCATATTAATGATAGGAGAGTGGTGACGTTGCTATCAGTGGGACCCATCGCAGGAAAAAGGAAATGGGAGCTTGCTGTCATTTACAAGAACTTGTTTGTCTCTCGCCTTTGACATTACGGTGACCGCTGTCTTGGCTGCTGCGATGCCTCCATAAAAACCCTCCCATGTTACATCCGTGTGTTCGTGGGCACCACAACACCATGTGCTTATGCAATTTGCAGAGTCTCTGATGCAGTTTCTTAATCTGATGAATTGATAACGTGCCGTCAAACGTACAACAGATCAAGTCCTCCTTTGTGGAGTGCTGCGCCACCCGCCCACCTCCAACCCTCCCACCCCCAACCCCCCAATTGAATCAAGACAGACTAGTTCCAAATTAACATCTCCAAACATGTTGCCTTTGACCGGGACTGTAACTGGAAGCCTTGTATGTGCAGATGTACCACAAAGAGACACAGTTCCAGAGTACATGTAAATGAGAAACTGGCTCCTCTCTCAGCCTCAAAGGCCTCATTGTCAGTGTATGACATTTATCATTATTTCAGTGGCCGATGAGCAAGCTACAGCCCGGTCAGGCTGTGGACATGATACGGAGATGAAAAGTATTCCAAGTTTTTGTTGTTGCTGTTGTTGTTGAGAGTGGTGTTGATGTTTCTTTGTTTTGTTTTCTTAACTTTTTGATGTTTGATTGTATTACTATGCATCTTAAAACCACTCACCATCCTTCATTTGCAGTTTTAAAAAAAGAGAAACAACACAATTTTGGCAGTGTCTGTGTACATTTGTGTACAGGAGAGCTTTATTCTCCATAGTCAGGATCCAGTCTAAATATACTTCCATAGTGTAGATGTACACTGGGAAAAGAAAAAAAGTTCAAAGGCAGCCTGCTCACATTTGCAAAGAGCCACAGTAAATTTTGTGTGAGTGTATGTATTTGTAAGGATGTGTGTGTATGTGTGTGTGTGTGTGTGGGGGGGGGGTTGTTTGTGCACATGCATGCGTTTCTGTACGCACTCATGTATGTACACGTGTATGTTCGTCCAGCTGGGAAGCCAGAAGCCTCAGGAGGAAGCTCTAAGTACAACCTACCCAGATAGATATCTCCACCCAGCTGATTACTACTGTGCATTAAATACCAGCAGACTGATTTCCATAGCTCCTGATCGGGCCTGCGATAGCAGCCTGCAGACTGTGGCGTGGGAGGCTGGATACATGGGAAAAGCACGCTCGTGCTTAGCACCATGTTGACCAGATTATGAAATTTTAGAAGGCAGACTTTTTACAAGAAAATAGTTTGAAGAAATGTCTTTGCATCACTTTTCCTTCAATTCATCTGGCACAGTACTTTTCTCTTTACATTATCTTGCTGGAGCATTGATACCCATGACTCACCCGTGGTCTATGCAGATGAACACATATGCAGGCACAGGTTAACTTAGACCTTATTAAAGGAAGTTTTCTTAAAATCTTCTACAAACTGCAGTTTACCATGACTCCTACTATCCCGACTGGAAAACTTGTGGCCACCCAGTCCATTCTTCATGGCAAGTGATAAGAGGAAAATGAACACATCAATCGAGAAAGGCAAATTTTATGAAAATGCCTCTCTTCAAAGAGACTGAGCATTGAGTTTCTCCAGTGGTACAGGGACTCGGATTTTGCTGATACCGCTGAATTAATCTGTTATCCAATTCCTTCAGGCAAAGCACAGAACCACAGAATACCTGATTCATTGCTCAAAACGTCACTAAAACTAAAAAATAAAATAAAAATGAAGTTCCGTAATTCTCCGCATTCATCTATATGAATGAGGAGAATTGCAAGTGATGTAAGTGCAACAGGTCTGAACTCATTTAGTTCAGACCTGTTGCTCTTACATCACTTGCAATGAAAAACTTTGAGAAAATTTTAAAAGATGAGGTTGTCTCCGTAGTTGATGGCAAACTAGACCCCTTGCAGTTTACTTATCAAGCTGGCAAGAGTGTGATGGATGCAAAACTCTTTATCCTTGACAAAGTATATAAGCACCCGGAGAAACCCTATTCTCATGTGAGACTTTTATTTGCTGACTTCCCTTCAGCTTTTAACAAGATGCAACCTTACATTTTCATCATGCGGCTTGCTTATTTTAATTTACCTGATCAGCTTTTAATGTTGCTTTTAGACTTTTTAACAGACAGAACCCAGCAGGTTTTAGTTATTGGAGTTATGTCCAATGTCCTGGTCTCAAACAGGGGCTCACCGCAGGGTTGAGTTCTTTCCCCCGTTTTTTATTTTGTATACAGACAGCTGCAGGTCTACTAAAGAGGGTAGCTACCTGGTGAAATTCTCTGACGATACCGCACTTTTGTCTCTTCTTCAGGGCTCGGAGTCATATCACGGTTGTGCCCTACCTTCCTTGACCTTAATGTGTCAAAAACTAAGGAACTTATCATTGATTTAAGGAAGATCAGTGATATACCCAAAGCAAGCACTATACATGGTGAGGCTGGTCTAATTGTTGACACTAATAAGTACTTGGGAACCGTGTTCGACTCCCAACTCAAGTTCGATGTGAACACAGATTTAATTGTCAAGCATGGACAACAAAAAATTCACTTATTGCAGAAGCTTAACTCCTGTAATATCTGTAACACCATCTTATGTATTTTTTTTTACCAGTCATTTATTGAAAGTTTTTTAACTTTTTCCTTTATTTGTTGGTTTAATAGGTTGACTGTGAAGGACAGGAATAGCCTAAACAGTATCGTTAAGGTCTACTCCAAAATAATCGGAGTCCATCAGAGACTTGTGCTCCCTCTGGGAGAAACGTGTGGCCCAGAAAGCAAAAGGAATTATTACCCAATCTGACCATGTCCTGTCCAGTGAATTCATTGTAATGCCCTCAGGCTGGTGCTGCACCCCCTAGGAAAATGAATCGCTATTCTAGGTCCTTCATTCCTTCTGCTATCAGGCTGTTAAATGCTGAGAGTAGTCATTTTAAATAAATGCTCTATATTGTTTTAAACCACAATAGTTGGTTTATACCTTGTTTGTTTTTCACATGGCTTGTGGGCCTGTATGTTCACTGAATGTAGTGGTGGAATGTAACGTGCAGTGCATCTTAGAATGCTTTATTTATTTACTTATTTATTTATGTGAATTTTATCCTTCGCCTAGTCTTTGTGTGACTCTGCCTGCAAGGCCACACAGGGGTAAGACTGTGCATCTCTTGCCCATGTACTGATCTGTCTATTGTCTCTGACATACTGATGATTGCCACTTGTCTGTGAGTTTGTGTATGGTCTGGGTAGATTGTAAAACTGAACTGCCCTTCTGGGATAAATGAAGTTGTCTGAATCTGAATCTGAATAAGGGAACTCAATTTTTTTGCATATTATATATATATATATATATATATATATATATATATATATATATATGCAAAAACAACATGAGGTTCTCTAATATAATAACATGATAAGGCAAGGCAAATTCATGTTTATAGCACATTTCATCCATCCATTATCTTAACCGCTTATCCTGTTCTCAGGGTCACAGGGATGCTGGAGCCTATTCCAGCAGTCATTGGGCAGCAGGCGGGGAGACACTCTGGACAGGCTGCCAGGCCATCACATTTCATACATAAAGGCAATTCAAAGTGCTATAAGCCATAAAAACACAGTAATAATAAATAAAATTGCCTGAACTGGTAAGAACAATAAAAGGATAACCGGATAGCTTCATATCTTCCTGATAAAAAAACACCACTGAAACTCAATCCACAAATGAAAAAACACCATATGCCTCAATTTCTTGCAAATTGTGGGTCCAAAAGGTGTCTACTCAAACCCAACCACCAACAACCACAGAAGAGTTTCTGCAAGGGACAAGGCTTGCTTATGCCTGGGCACATTTACAGATGGCGAGTCCCGTAACACATAATAGCCACACAAACAACCAGACAGTACCATAGATTAGCCTTTAAACCAGGACCCGGAGAAACTAGCTGTAGAAAAATGGAATGGCTAAAATAAAAAAGGGTGAAGGTGTAGGATCAAAGTGTGATGTGAATGAGGGCAAAGTCCTTGGTGAAACCATGATGAAAACGGATGTGTTTTGAACTTGGCTTGAAAGTCTTTGCTGAAATGGCTATTTTCAGTTCTGATGGAAGATTACCCCCATAAAGATAATAACAATGATGAGATGCTGGCATCTTTAACTTTGTTTTTTTTTTGGCGATGTAGATCTTATTGACTCAGATCAAGATCATTATTTGGAGCAACGAATAGGTTTTGTAATCCATGATGGTAGTCATCAACTTAGGCAAATTATATCATGACCCCGGGTTTTTAAGGCCACCAAGAATACAATACAAAACTTGGATCATCAGAATAGTGATATGATTATAAAACTTTAATAATAACATCAGCCTCAGATTGGACACCGTGTCGTCGTGGTCCTTGGTTGTTCTCAGTTCTTTGGCCCAACATTAGTATAAACCCATTCAATTCACCTAATACGCAGGACTAACAAGAGACAAAGCTCTCAACCATGGGTGGAAACCAATTTCTTTTACTTCCTACTTCCTCATATGTTTTATTCAGAGAACAACATGCCCTAGTCTGTGTCAACATATCACTCCATCTCTTAGGTAACCAAATCAGTCTCTCTAGTTCTTTATATGGTTAGAAAATCATTAACCGACCTCCCTACACACACACATGCATGTGAACACATGCACGTGCACACACACACGCACGCACGCACACACAGACTTAATAGCATGATTCTCTGATAATGTTCGACATCAGTTAGTTTCCTGCAGATTCTGTAAAACTTTGTCACGCTTTGACCAAGGGTTTGACCTTTCCAATGAAAATGGCTAAATAAAAGCTAAATATGCAGAGCCATTTCAAGAGTTCATAAAAATTGAATGCTTTGTAAGAGAATGCATCTGCTCAGATCTAATGCTTCATCAGATATCATTGGCTCTCCTGTACAAGCTACAGGGCTTTAGTCATTTCAGACCATTATTTCCCCAAACGGCAACAGAAGGGTGCAGACTGAAGTGGGAGGACTTGTTAGTAAACAGTAGTATCAAGTGCAATATCGGCAACAGTGGTGTTTGAAGATAGCAGAAAGGTCTTTCCTATGACTTAGTAATTTATTAGAATTATTATGTTTATTTTTAGGTGGAGGGGAGAGGTTATGAGGTGTTACTCTTTTAAGACAATTACTTCCCAAATGGGACAGTATAAAGCTTGACTTAATCCTGTCTGAGACAGTGCCAAGGCGTAATAGCTCCTCTTGCTTGAGATGAATGTTTTGGGTGGCTCTGGACTGATGTGGGAAAACCTTACTGGGCAACTAAAGAGGGAGGAGCTGCAGGGGAAAGGGTATCAGAGGTGCTCACAGAGACCATTCAGCTACACTAGATCAGCCCTGATTTATTAGACAATGTTGTGTGGTTCTTTTCTTCCTCCATTTCCTTTATTTGACCTTAATTAGGTGGAAGTGTAAAGGGCAACATAATGGTCGACTGAGAGGTCCTATATATTTTTCCAGTCTGTTATCAGGATGGTGTCTGGGTGGGCCAGGGAAGTGTCAGGATGTTGTGCAAGTCCAGAAACAATGAGTAGGTCACTTATGAGAAACTGGATGGGCTGGTGGAGGAATGGTCAGTGAACTTTCTGCCAGTTAGGAGAGCCTAAAAGAAAGACCAAAAAAATTTATTTATTTTTTTTGTACTTGTTCCAAAGAGTGAGTTCCAGCTGTCATCAACCCCATAATGCCATATTATGTTTCATCATAAATGTTTCCATCAGAAGCCTGTATTGGTGCATTCTCACAAGGGAAATTTAAATGATGGTTTTGATTGCAACAATCATTTAACCAATGACACTATTGGAAATTTGTCGATTCACTGTTGTATACCATATACATACAATGCTGTGATTGCAACTATTGCCTAATCCTCTGTTAATAGTACACATTGCCATTGTAACTCTATCACAGAAAGTTGAATCAGTTCATCTGGACACGTTTATTGACAGAAACGTTTCATCACTCATCTAAGTGACCTCTTCAGTCTAAACTGACTGCAGGTATCCCCACCCTTATAAACAATACAGTGGCATAATGACCAAAACCAATTATCAGTTTCATATGCAAATTGCTGTGACCATTAACTAGAGTGACAATGGCAATGTGTACTATTCACAGCGAATTGGAGAATAGTCGCAATCACAGCATTGTAAGATGGCAACAGATGTACTCTTAGCGCCCCCCCCCCCCACTTTGGTTCAGGGATGGTCTTTCCCTCTTCACATAGATGGCCCCCTTTGACTCCCTGTTCAAACCAGCGCTCCTCCCTATCAAGGATGTGCATATCCTCATCCTTGAAAGAGTGGCCACTGGCCTGTGGATGGGTGTAGCTCTTCTGTTTTGTGCCATCCTCTTGGCCAGCGCTTGTTTTGTTTCCCCGATGTACAAGTCATAGCAATCCTCCTGGCACTTAACAGCGTACACTATATTGCTCTGTTTGTGCTGGGGGACCCGATCCTTGGGGTGAACCAATTTCTGGCGATACTATATATTGACTAAAATAGAATATTTTGAATTCTGTGTGTTTGCATTTGCAGGTTGATCTGAATATGCTTTTATATTGTATTACACATAACCGAGTGCCAGGTAAAATACAGCCCAAGTTACAGTCTTCTTAGTTTTGCTCTTACAAAGTGAAACAGCAGGAAAAGTGTATCTCACCCATTTTTGTTACAAGGTACTGGTTTGATATTTTCCATGAATGGAGTCAAAATAAGGTTGCATATAGGAGACAAATTCCTGTTTGTCTACATGTTTTTTCATTGACATGAAAGATCAAATATTGGCAAGCCAGGGCAGTTCAAGAAATTGTACCAACTTACCTGTAAACCCATATAACAGATGGACTCCTGCTTAGTTCTACCTCTAGTACCCTACTACTATCTCTGTCTATTTCAAAAGCAACCAGCTAGCTCTGCAGGTCCACACTTTTCTCTCACCTGGAATGGTGAGAAAATGGTGGAATGAACTTCAGGCTTCCACCAGAGCTACAGACTCGCTTACTTCCTTCAAGAAAGACCTAAAGGGGCTTCCAGGTAGCAGTCTATTCCATTGCCTACCAACATGGGGATCGCCAGTTCGAATCCCCGTGTTACCTCCGGCTTGGTCGGGCATCCCTACAGACACAATTGGCCGTGTCTGCGGGTGGGAAGCCGGATGTGGGTATTTGTCCTGGTCGCTGCACTAGCGCCTCCTCTGGTCAGTCGAGGCGCCTGTTCAGGGTGGAGGGGGAACTGGGGGGAATAGCATGATCCTCACACGTGCTACGTCCAACCATCCATCCATTATCCAAACCGCTTATCCTGCTCTCAGGGTCGCGGGAATGCTGGAGCCTATCCCAGCAGTCATTGGGTGGCAGGTGGTGAGAAACCCTGGACAGGCCGCCAGGCCATCACAGGATGCGCTACGTCCCCCTGGCAAAACTCTTTACTGTCAGGTGAAAAGAAGCGGCTGGCGACTCCACAAGTACTAGAGGAGGCATGTGGTAGTCTTCAGCCTTCCCTGGATTGGCAAAGAGGGTGAAGCAGTGACCTGGATGTCTTGGTAGAGTGAGGTAATTGGCCGGATACAACTGGGGAGAAAGAGGGGAAAAAAATCCCCCCCCAGAAAAGAAAAGAAAGATAAAAAATGTTCCTCTTCCAGGCCTATCTTAATCCTTCAATGTGTCATTCAACTGAAATTAGTCATTATCAATTGATTAGGGTTAACGTGTCATACAACAGTCTATTTTTCAGTTCCACAACTCATACCAGGACTTGTTTGAATGTCTCTCTATGTTATTTGGCAGCACACTGTCATGTTACATGGCTAACTGCATCACAGAATTACAAAGTGCAGCAAAACTGTGGTTTCTCCTTAACCATCTCCGCACAAGGCTGACTTAAATATCTGACCCTCCTGCTGGTTCATTTTATCTAGTTATGTCATCATGCTAATTAATGTCCTAAAATACAGCAAATTTTAATTTGTAATTTCATGGGATACATAAAGCTTGATATTTTTATCAGGTTTTTCCAGGAGGCGGTCAGGATTGGGAGGATGCTTTCCTCCTTTCTCCCACCTTTCTTCAATTAAATAATGAATGATCAATATAAACCAAGTACCAATAAACCAATTACATCAATGCCCCTTCATATCTTATGTAACACTGTTATTGTTAATAGGCTACACACAGTCCCTTTTAGTTTTTCAATCCTTGTGTCACCTTTCAGAACACAAACTTTAATAGTGTCTTGCTTATGAACATCTTTATGAAAAAAACTGGTGTGTCCTTAATGCCAAACAGCGGCTTATCTGTATTTCTCTTCTTGACGAGCTGTCGGGCACAAGCAGGCTCAGGAAAGTTCACGCAGGTACGAATTCGACTATCACTCCCTTCAGGAAATATGTGAGACCATGGTTCTTCTGTTACTGATGGATTTTTCATCTTGTACTTCAACATCATGAGAATTCGTGTCATAGTCATGAAATTTAGTCTATGAAATCGTGTTGGGGGACACGATGTCACTTAAATTTTCTTGTCTGGCACGATGAAGTTGTATGGGCCAAGTTTTTCTTGCGCGAGTCACATTATCAAGATGCTGGCTCTGGCTGGTCTGGCCTCCCGGGAGAATGCCGGTCACACACATATATTTGAAAACACAAAAACTACCCTAACCGCCGTAGTTTTTGTGTTTTCAAATATATGTAAGTGACCGGCATTCTCCCGGGAGGCCAGACCAACCAGAGCCAAATCGATTGGCTCTGAGAGGCTGTTTACAAATGAGCCGCAATCTGATTGGACTAAATCCCTAGCAAGCCCGTCTGTTGACTGCAGTAACAACGCTTTCTTGCAGGTGTTTTTGTTTAACTAGTCTACTACTACTTTTGGCTGCTCCTGTTAGGGGTTGCCACCGCAGATCATCCATTTCAATCTCTTCCTGTCCTCTGCATCTTCTTCTGTCACACCAGCCACCTGCATGTCCTCCCTCACCACATCCATAAACCTCCTCTTTGGCCTTCCTCTTTTCTTCTTCCCTGACAGCTCCATATTCAGCATCCTTAATAATAATAAGAATCATCATCATCATCATCACCATTACATTTATATAGCACTTTTCCTCATCCTTCTCTCAATATACCCAGCATCTCAACATTGCCTCTCTTGCTTTATCTCCAAACCGTCCAATCTGAGCTGTCCCTCTAATATAATCATTCTTAATCCTGTCCTTCTTCATCACTCCCAGTGAAAATCTTAGCATCTTCAACTCTGCCACTTCCACCTCCTGCCTCCTGTCTTTTCATCAGTGTCACTGTCTCCAAACTATGTAACATAGCTAGTCTCACAACCATTTTGTAAACCTTCCCTTTAACTCTTGCTGGTACCCTTCTGTCACAAATCACTCCTGACAATCTTTTCCACCCACTCCACCCTACCTGCACTCTCTTCTACACCTCTCTTCTGCACTCCCCGTTACTTTGTACAGCTGACCCCAAGTATTTAAAATTATATGCCTTCGTCACCTCCACTCCTTGCTTCCTGACCATTCCACTGCCCTCCTTCTCATATGTATTCCGTCTTGCTCATACTGACTTTTATTCCTCTTTTCTCCAGTGCATACCTCCACCTCTCCATGCTCTCCTCCACCTGCAACCTACTCTCGCTACAGATCACAATGTCATCCGCAAACACCATAGTCCACGGAGACGCCTGCCTGATCTCATCCATCAACCTGTCCATCACCATTGCAAACAACAAAGGGCTCAGTCGATCCTTGATGTAATCCTACCTCCACCTTGAATCCATCTGTCTTTCCAACCGCACACCTCACCACTGTCACACTTCTCTCATACATATCCTCCACCACTCATACATACTTCTCTACAACTCCTGACTTCCTTATACAATACCGCACCCCCTCTCTTGGCACCCTGTCATATGCTTTCTCTAAATCCACAAAGACAATGCAATTCCTTCTGACCTTCTCTATACTTCGCAATCAACATTCTCAAAGCAAACATTGCATCTGTAGTGCTATTTCATGGCATGAAACCATACTGCTGCTCACTGATTGTCATCTCTTCTCTTAACCTAGCTTCTATTACTCTTTCCCATATCTTCATGCTGTGGCTGATGAACTTGATACCTCTGTAGTTGCCACAGTTCTGCACGTCACCCTTATTCTTGAAAATCGGTACCAGTATACTTCTTCTCCACGCCTCAGGCATCCTCTCACTTTCTAAGATTGTGTCAAACATCCATTCATTCATTCATTCATTCATTCATTCATTCATTCATTCATTCATTAATCCTCAGCCGCTTCTATGGGGTCGGGTTGCGGTGGCAGCAAGCTAAGTAGGGCACTCCAGACACCCCTCTTCCCAGCAATGCCCTCCAGCTCCTCATGGGGGATCCCAAGGCGTTCCCAGGCCAGATCGGACATGTAGTCTCTCCAGCGAGTTCTGGGTCTACCCCAGGGTCTCCTCCCAGTTAGCCATGCCTGGAAAACGTCCAAAGGAAGGTGCCCAGGGTGCAGCCTAATGAGATGCCCGAACAACCTCAACTGGCTCCTTTCGACACGAATGAGCAGTGGCTCTACTCCAAGCTCCATCCAGATGGCCGAGCTCCTCACCCTATCTCTAAGGCGGAGCTCAGATACCCTATGGAGGAAACTCATTTCAGCTGCTTGTATCCATGATCTCACCCTTTCAGTCACTACCCAGGCAATGATGTGGTGGTTGTTTTGGTAACAGCGTGGCAACTTTCCAAAAAATGGGGAGAGAGAGGAGAGTGTACGTGGTTGGAGTACAAGTGAAACGAGATCCCTAATGTCCATTTGGGCAGAAGAATCAGTCCTGTCAATCTCAACAGTTGGAATAGTCCGTACATGTATATTAGTGCTTGAAAAATCTTCAAACATTAGCTACTGTTTTCACAGCTAGTCGGTAAATCTGGCGCTTGACTGAGGCCCTTTGACCTTGTAGCGGAAGTGATGTAGACAGTAATGAAATCTTCTTCTTAGGAGTAACGAAATCTGATCACAAGTAGTCAGCAAGACGCATTTTTGGAGATGTATGATAGACGACACAGGTGTAAACGGTGATGTGTCTCGCTGTCCACTTGTGATCCGATCAGCAGCTTCACCCCTAGACTTTCAGCGACTGCAGTCCAGAGCTAGGGCTACACAGGACCCAATGAATGCCCGGCCCACCTCAGCAGACGTGGTGGTTGACAACGGAATAGTCTCTGGCCACCTAGTCGTCCTGTCCACCATGGTAAGGAGATGAGTGAAACCACGGGAGGAGGGAAAGGGTCCTACTAGGTCCACACTGACATGGCCGAAATGCCTCCCAGTCACTGGGAACAGTGCCAGGGGTGCCTTGGTGTGGCGGTGAATCTACGAGCGCTGACACACCACGTAGGTGCCTGCCTAGTCCTTGACATCCTTCCTGAGGCCATGCCACACGAACTTGGCCCCCACCATCTTTGTTGACGCCTTCACGCCTGGGTGTGAAAGGCCATGGATGGCGTCGAAAACCCATCGCTTCCAGCCTGTGGGCACCATGGGTTGGGGCTGACCCGTTGAGATGTCACAGAGAAGCGTGGCCCCAGCATTGTCGAACACCACATCCTTCAACTGCAGCCCAGTGTCAGCAGTCTGGTAGGCTTGCACTTCTGTGCCAGCAGCCTGGTCTGCAGCCATGGCTGCGTAGTCAAGTCCCAAGTGGACGGCCCCCAACATCGCCTGGGAGAGGCAGTTGGCGATGAAGTTGTCCTTGCCGGCGACGTGCTGGATGTCAGTGGTGAACTCCGAGATGTAAGAGAGCTGGCGCTGCTGGCGCCCAGACCACGGCTCAGTGGCTTTGGCCATGGCGAATGTCAGCGGCTTGTGGTTCACAAACACAGAGAACCGGCGGCCTTCCAGCAGGAACTGGAAGTGGCGGATGGTGAGAAACAGGCCAAGAAGCTACTGGTCGAAGGTACTGTATTTCCTCTCACTGCTGCGCAGTTGGCGGCTGAAAAAAGCAAGCGGGTGCCAGGCTCTGCCCACCCACTGCTCATACACTGCCCCCATGGCGTAATCTGAGGCATCCGTGGTGAGTGCTGCTGGGGCAGTTGGTGATGGGTGCCCCAACAAGGCGGTGTCAGCCAACGCAGCCTTAGCGTCCTCAAACGCCCGGTTTCTCTCTTCCGACCAGTCCACTGGGCCCTTGGGGTCCTTACCCTTCAAAGCCTCATACAGGGGGCGTGGAAGATGAGCCGCCCGGGGAATGAACCAGTTGTAAAAGTTCCCCATGCCCAGGAACTCCTGCAGGGACTTCACCGTGTTCGGGCATGGGAACCTGGCGACGCAGTTCACCTTGTCGAGGAGGGGGGGTTGCTCCGTCCTTTGTAACCCGGTGCCCGAGGAAATCAATGGCTGGCAGGCCCAACTGGAACTTTGCCGAGTTGACAATGAGCCCATGCTGGCTGAGCCGTTCGAACAGAAGCTGGAGGTGGACCAGGTGCTCCGCTGCGGACGTACTGGCCACGAGAATGTCATCCAGGTAAACAAACAGAGCCCAAACGGCATCCTCAGGAACAGGCCAAACGGCGTGATTACTGCCATCTTCGGCATATCCTGCAGGCGGATTGGCACCTGGTGGTATCCGCGCACAAGGTCACCTTGGAGAAGATGACTGCCCCCGCCAGAAGTCCTGGATGTGCGGGACGTGGTAGTGGTCTGGCGTTGTGGCGTTGTTGAGGAGGCGTCAATCACCACATGGGCGCCAGCCACCATTAGCCTTCGTGACCATATGCAGGAGGGAGGCCCATGGACTGTTGGAGCGGTGCACGATGCCGAGGCGCTCCATGTTGGAAAACTCCTCCTTGGCGATGGCGAGCTTGGCTGGGTCAAGGTGATGGTGATGTAGTATTCCACTCCATGCTTGGTGACTGCTGATGAGAAGATGGGCGTTGTGAGGTCCGGAAACTTAGTGAGCAGACACTGAAATTCATCCCCGGTGGCAATCATGTTGGACAAGCCGATGGGACCCACCTCCCCCAGCATACATGGGTAGGAGCAGAAGGAGATGGCGTCAATTAAGCGGTGGTTTTTAACGTCTACCAACAGTCCATAAGCACGCAGGAAATCCGCACCCAGGAGGGCAATGGACACCTTCGCCATTACAAAGTCCCAGCCGAACTGCCGACCTCCAAAAACCACCTCCACATACCTCGGGCCATAGGTGCGTACGGGGGTGCCGTTAGCAGCATCCATAGGGGGGGCCGAATCCGCCAGCCATCGCGTCCATTGGTGTCGCAGGCAGGATGCTCCGCTGCACGCCCGAATCCACTAGCAACCACCGGCTGGAGATGGCGCCCTGAATAAACAGCAGCCTGCCTTCCTGGCCAACGCTCAGGGCTACTACTGAGCACCAGCTCTGGCTTTTCCCGCCCTGCTGAAAGTGCATGGTGCATGGCATTGCTTGGCTTTGGTTCCACACCTTGCATGGTAGAAGCAGTCCCCCTGAGTCCTGCTGCTGACGAGAAACTGCTACCGCAGCGACACCTGCAGCTTCAACCGGTGGTGGTGGAAGAGCATGGGAAGGCAGCAGAGCGGCCTCACACTGCTGTCGGCTGGCGAGAAAAATCCTGTCAGCCTCCGCAGCCAACTCCTGAAAGGGGTGGACAACTTGGGGCTGGCCAAGGCAGCACGGACGTGCGAGGGGAGCTGACGGAGGAAAAGCTGGCCGAAAAGGAAGGCGGGGTCGCATGAACCCAGCATACTCAGCATCTTGTCCATTAGCTCCAGGCCCGTAGCCAGAAACATATTTTGGGGGGGGGGGTCGGGCAACACTGCCGAAAGCTACCGGTAAATAAAATTCCCACACTGTATACTATAGCCTAATACCCAACCGTACGGTAAATGTCAACGTATTAATGGCCCATAGATAATCATCAATGAATTAATAAATAAAAGTGGGTCTTACCTTATAAAAGCAGGTCCAATCATCTTTTTTGTCTGCAAAAGATGTCCAGTACCTCTTCCGGCGTCACCACAATGTCTCTGTGCTCCGACAGCAATGTCAGTCCATTAAGCCGTCTTTCCGTCATTGTACTGCGAATTTTGTCCTTGATCCTTCCCAGACGGGAAAAGCTTCTCTCGACATGGGCACTGGTGACAGGAAGCGTGGTCAAAACGCGGAGAAGCTTGAAGATGCTTGGAAACAACTCACTGTTACAGGCATTTAATGCCTCAATGGCATTTTGTGGAACATAAGTTGCATTTTCCATTTATCCCGCCAGGTGTCAATTTCTGACTTTACAACTTCCAGATGCAGTGACACTTCATCAGGATACAGGTTGGAGAGCGCTTGAGCTGAGCTGTCGTTCAGCATGCTGACCTTAGATGGCAGTAAGGAGCAGAGGTTGGAGATCACATTTCTATGTTTGCTGAAGCGTTCCTTCATCTGTGATGAATAAAAGTCAAGCATGACTATGAAAAGCTTTTGCCGGTAGTGATTTTCACAGGCCTTCAATGGATCCTCATTGCAGTCCATGCCTCTTCGTGGTCGAAATTCAACCCCATACCTGGCTGCTTGGGAAGAGGTCTTTTGGAAAATCTGCCTGAACTCCATCTCAGAGTTAGCCCTCATCTCATCTACCTGCTTAATAACAGCATCAGCAGCTGAAACGCAACTCACCAAGTCACAATTTTCCTTCTGAAGGAAGGTGGACAGGTGGTAGGTTTTTGCAAGCATCTTCTCACTCACATTCATGGACAGCATGAATTCTGCATTGTCAATTGAATTAAAGAGCTGAGTGGCTTTGACAGATGTGTCTCCTGTGAAGGTTTCACTGATTTTCTGCAGGCTGGATAGCACAGGGTCTAAAAGCTCGTTGAATGTAAATATTGCGTCATGGCGTTCGACCCATCTCGTTTCACACAACTTCGTCAGTCGCGTTTTCTTGCAGTCGGGTAAAAGACGTTCCGTCTCGTGTCGCAGACTGGCAAGCCGCAAAGCCGAATCATGGAAAAAAGTGCAGATTTCCGAGACAATTCCAAAGCAATTTCGCACCATTTGTACAGTGCAGCACTTGTTTAGGACCAAATTCAAACTGTGGCTGGCACAGTGCACATAAACTGCTTGCTTGTGCTTCTCTTTGATTTTAGCTTGGGCGCCATTTAGACGGACACTCATGGCAGATGCGCCGTCGTATCCCTGCCTGGCCACGTAAAAACTGTAAATCAACGCCTGCATTTGTCAACTGACTTTCGATTGAATTGGCGATTGCCTCCCCGGTTAACTTCTCGATAGCAACAAAGGACAAAAACTCCTCTCTGATGCTATATTGGCTGTCATGCTGGTTCACGTATCTGACACAGACAGAAAGCTGCTCCCGCCCTGAAACATCTTTCATTTCATCTGCCAACACAGCGAAACACTGCGCGGAGTTTACTTTCTGCACCAGTTTGTTTGTTATCACATCTCCAATTATGCTGATTATTTCATTTTGTACATCAGGACTGCAGTAGCTAGCGTTTGCTGCACATATACTCAAGTGTTGTAACAGTACTGTGTCGCCAGATGTAGCCCTAAACCTGAGTAAAGCCCTGAAATTTCCGTCATTGTGAGTTGGCTCATTCAATGTCACTGGTCCTGAATCAATATCACCACCTCTCAGGGCGAGTTCTTGGCGACTGCAAAAAATCAACGTTGCAATGATGCTTTTGAGTTTTTCTCGGTTTTCTTGGACTCGCTTTTTTCTCTCAGAATCGAGCCTCAGTGAAATTGCATCCATTTTATTGTTGAGAACCATTTGGAAATTGTCCGCTTTCAAACATGCATCCTTGTGGTATGCCTTTTGTGCATGGTCTTTGAACGTCTCTAAAGCATGATTCCAGTCTGAGAAGTGGACATTAATTAGCTTGCCAGCTTTTCTGTGCCCTCCCTTGCCCACATGCTCGACTGCAAACGCAACAGAGTGCTTACAAAAACAACCGTCGGACCTTGTTGAGTATACTAGCCAGCTAAACTGGTCAATCCAATGACGCTGGAAAGGTAGTTTACCTCCTAGTTTTGTAGGGAATGTTTGTCCGATATTGGCCGTCCAGTCCAGTGAGTATATTTCTCTTCTCTGTTCGTCTGATATTTTCCCACCAATATAATCCACAAAGTCGTGTGAAAACGTTTCCGAGGTAGAGGACGGCGGGCGGGTCTGCTAACTCTGGCTCCGTCTCCGAGGAGGAGGGCAGTGGGTCTGCTAACACTTGCTGCGGAAAATCGGTAACGTTAGTGACCAGATCATCTGTAATGTTCTTGTTTTTCTTTTTTGAGTCGGGGCACGTTGAAACAAAAAAATCTCTGATTTTACGAATATTAACTTTACTGCTCTTGCCTGATTTACAGGTAGCTTTCGGCGGCTCCATTGCTTTTGAAAAGCAAACTATAGATCGGCCATTTAGCTAGCATAACCAGTGGCAGGTTGCTTAGCTGACTCGTCAGAGCCCTGAGCCAATCAAAAGCCTGTGATTTTATTTGTTCTACGAAACAGACCAATAAGATACATCATGTTTGGAAACAAATTAACTGACAGGTTTAACACCTGTCAGTCACGATAGATGCAGTGTATGAGTAGGCTAGAGGGGCGGTGACAAATAATCAAAACGATAACTTAATAATTATTGGTGCCATTTCAGACGGGCCGTGGGGTATGGGGGGGGGTTCAGACACGAAAACCACCTACCTGGCTACGTGCCTGATTAGCTCCGATGGCTTGCCGTCTCCCAAGCCTTGCAGCGAAAACAACCTGTCCGCCCGCTCAACCTCTGCTATCTCAAAAGCCTGCAGCAAGTGTCTCTTAATCATACCGTACTTATCCATGGGCGGCGGGGCTTGCAGCAGGCCCAATATCTGTGACGCCGTAGATGTTTCGAGTGCCGCCACGACATAGTGGTACTTGGTGGTCTCATCCACAGTGATGTTCCTGATTGCGAACTGGGCTTCGATGTGAGCAAACCATGCTGCCGCAGCTGTTTTCCAAAAGCCGGGCAGTTTGAGTGAGGCGGCGTCAGTCACTGCTGCTGCACTGGTAGCTTCGTTCTCCATGGCTCACGTCGGGGTCACCAATGTGGAGGATGAAAGAAAGGAGACGAGACCACTTCTCCTTTTGACCACACAGCCGTAGGGTCGTTTATTTCCTCCAACAAACTGTAAGTCAGCAGTTCACTATGCTAAAAACCCCAGCCTCGTGTCTACCCGCAATACCCCTTGCTTAACCCCCGCCCACTGTCTTAATGGGACCGTCTCTGGCCCGCATGGTGAACTAGCCTGCAAGTAGGTCACTACACCTCTTTCATTCTCACTCCGCGCCCCGAACGCCTGTTCCTGTACTATGTAATTTGGGTTGGGCGGATACGCTCTCCCGTTAGCAATATTTTTTTCCTAGGATGGCAAAGTCAGTGTACCATCAAATGATTTTGAAGCTGTTGTTTTAAGGTAAAAAAGTTGCATGATGCTGCTCAGGGGCGTAGCCAGGACTTTTTTTTTTACTGGGGGGGTCAGCTGGGGCCAGCCATTTAATTAGGGTAGCACTTGTCAAAACTACTATTTTAAAACTACTTTCGAAGATTATGATAGCCCTTTTAACAATGCCATGGATTTTGTATAGCCAAAGGGTATGGAATGGTATCATTCATCTATGTCCCATGCACGGGTGTTAATGCAAGGGATATGGTTTAAGTGTTGTAAAGTGTAAAGACTGAAGACAGAAATGCCATTTAGTATTTCAATTGCAATTTCAATTGCATGAAGGGAAAACGTACACAATGAAGCCAACATTTCCATATCAGTCAGCCGTTCGGGCCTTCACCAACCACAGGCCCGTACACTGACCGACATAACATGCATCTCTATGATTGGCAGCAGGGGGCTTGTAGCAGCAGGGGGCTCATAGACTGACTTGGTAATCAGCGCTCCCAGCAGTACAGTGTGGGTCGCTACGTAACGTACAGGTTCAAATGATTGAATATGGGTCACTTTCCTCTGATTGAGGATAATGGTATAAAAACAGCTGCGGTCTGTTCCACATGAGACATTTTACAAGAGGTGAATGAGTCTTGCTGAGCACAATTTAAACTTGCGTAGATATTAAATACAGATGATTGTGTATTTAAATCTGTTCAAAGTCAAATGAAAGGCTTTTAGGAGGACGATCGTTCTGTTTTTTTTCTGTTGTACATAATCTGTTCCTGTTTTCAATAGCTGCCATCACTAAAGTCACCGTTAACATGATCGCTCGTTAAATCGAAACAGGGATAGCGAGTCTTTCCTACTCTAAATACCGTAAATTCTGTTTATTTAAAGGTGCTATATGTGGGATTTCGAAAATTAATATAGCAACCAATTATTTGCTATGTAAAGAGATAATGACGTAATGGAGTTCTGAGCAGTCACACTGTGTTCATTCATCTTCAATCGCTTCTCCGGGGTCGGGTCGCGGTGGCAGCAAGTTAAGTAGGGCACTCCAGACGTCCCTCTCCCCAGCAGCGCCCTGCAGCTCCTCCTGGGGGATCCCAAGGCGTTCCCAGGCCAGATCGGACATGTAGTCCCTCCAGCGAGTTCTGGGTCTACCCCAGGGTCTCCTCCCAGTTGGCCGTACCCGGAAAACGTCCAAAGGGCGGCGCCCAGGAGGCATCCTAATCAGATGCCCGAACCACCTCAACTGGCTCCTTTCGATGCGAAGGAGCAGCGGCTCTACTCCGAGCTCCCTCCGGATGTCCGAGCTCCAGACACCCTACGGAGGAAACTCATTTCAGCCACTTGTATCCCCGATCTCACCCTTTCGGTCACTACCTAAAGCTCATGACCATAGGTGAGGGTTGGAACGAAGATTGACTGGTAACCACAACAGTGATTATAACACACACCTCCCTGTGTGTGTGTGTGTTGCAATCCGAGTTTCCGTTCTTTGTTTTGGAAGCCGGTCCGGCTGCGCACGAACGTTAGCGTATCGCGCATGATGTAGCTAGCGTTAGCAGGATAGCTAGCAAGCTCATAATTATGTTAACATGGATTTAGGTCACTCGGCAGATCGAAGAAATTAATGTGAATTAATTACACTTTCTGTTGTGTATGAAGATGTGTATTTTTGTTAATAACACAAGAATAGAGCTAATTGTTGGTAGAAATATTGTACTACATATCCCATGAGCCTCAGGCTGCTGGAAGTGTCGACGCCACAGTATAAAACCCCGCCCTCTCAGCATAGCTTCGGATCAGAGTGTGCCCAAGCTCACAGGAAGCGCGAATTAATAAATCTCTTTGAGTTCTTTATAAATCCCATTTCTGTCTCCGGCTATCCTTATTTTTGAATGCCGGGCCTGCAAGGACACAACAAACTGGCGAAGAGGTGTGGATTCGTTAACCACGATTTATTTTTGTTTTGTTTTTGTTTGTTTTTTCATGTGGAAGCGGAGATAAAATGTTGAGAGAACGGGAGATGAGCTAGCGAAAAGTCAGAACTAGCTGGCAGCGTGGTCGGCTAAGCATGGCGATTTTCAGCAGCGAGTCGGGATTGTGCTTCAATGTGGCTAACGAAAGCTTGAGCACATACGAAGAACGTTTTGCACAGTTTGTAGAAGCAAATGGAATTGAAGAGGAGAAACGACGGGCTGTTTTCCTATCAGTGGTGGGTGCAAAAACTTTCTCGTTACTGACTGACTTGGTAGCATCGAAAAAGCCATCTGAAACCTCACTAGCAGACCTCTTGAAAGCATTAAGAGACTTTTGTGTGCCGAAGAAAAATGTCCCAAGTGAACGTTATAGTTTCCGTGCACGCAAGCAACAAAGTGGAGAGTTGTTAGCAGAGGATGTAGCCGGGCTAAAAGAGCTAGCAGTCCCGTGTGAGTTTAGCGCAACGCTAGAAGAACAATTAAGGGATCAGCTAGTTTATGGCATTAGTAGTAAGGAGCTATGAGCTAAGCTGTTAAGTGCTGCGTACGGAGAACAGTTGAACTGGGCAAGAGTGATGGAAATTGTGAATAATTTCGAGTACACAACTACAAGTTTGAGAACGTACCAGCAAGCTCCGCTGAGAACAGACAGTGTGAGTAGTCACAAAACGAATGCAGGTGCGCGCGGGATCGCCGAGAAGGCACACTACAGGAAAGAGTCAGGGCGCGAGAGAGACTCCGTGCCACAGATGCCTTGGCGAGGGGCATCCAGCTGCACCATGCAAGTACAAAGATTTCCAGTGCAGAGCATGCATCAAGAAAGGACATCTTGAGCGAGCGTGCAAGAATGCACCAGCGAGGGAGACAACCAGTCATGGCGGCAGCTCCAACAGACCGCGGGCATTCAAGAAAGGCAATGTGGCAGGGAGAGACCCGCTACATAGCGAGGGAACCAGCCAACGTGGGACCAAGTGCGACGGAAGTGAGGCACCAGTCAGCACGTGAAGGAGAGACTGAACTGTACCAGAGGTGCCGAGTCAGCCTCCAGCAGAGACTGAACTTTACCGAGCAGTGCCAGGACAGCCTCCAGACCCAGACTACATCATAGATGTACCCATCATCGCAAACCGTCAGCCTGCATCCATGGACTCTACAGGGACTGAAAAGGAATTTTGACCGTTTGTAGTGAAAGGTGACGGTGAGTATGTGAAACCATACATGGTAATGGTAAGATGCAATAATGGTGTCAAGATTAAAATGGAAGTAGATACAGGTGCAGCTATGAGTATAATCTCAGAGAAACTGTACAAACAGAGATTTGGGAAGTGTAAACTGCAGCCTTGTGAGTTTAGCTTGAAAACTTATTCTTCAGAGCCAATTCCACTGTTAGGGAAATTCCAAGTGAGAGTACAGTTTGGAAATCAAACAGAACAGCTAACATTGTTAGTATCAAAGGGAAAAGGTCCAACACTGATGGGTAGGAACTGGATTCAGTACCTACGTCTAGACTGGTCAAGAGTAAACTATGTGCCAGTAACAGATCCGCTGACTGCGATGTATGAGAAATACTCCCAAGTATTTGATAGGGACAGAGGGGTGATCTCGGGAGTAAAAGCAAAATTACATGTAGTTGACAATGCAACTCCAAAATGTTGTAAGGCCAGATCAGTACCCTATGCGTTGAGCGCAGCAGTGGAGATGCAGCTCACAAAACTGGAGGAGAAAAGTGTATTGATTCCTTTTTTTTTTTTTTTTAATTTATTTCTGATTTTTCCCTTTTTTCTCCCAATTTAGTGGCCAATTGATCCCTATTTTAATTCAAACACCCACCCTCGTATTGCATGCGTTCGCCAACTGCATCTCTCCGGCCGGCAGTCTCGAAGGAAAGCGCCTCCCCACTTCATCGAGTCCGGCCATAGTCGGATCTGACGAGACCGGGGCGCGAACCCCAGTCCCCAGTGGACAACTGCATCGACACCAAGCCCATGCTTAGACCGCTACGCCACCGCGGACTCCAGGTGTATTGATTCCTGTAGAGTACAGTGAGTGGGCGACGCCCATTGTGTGCATCCCAAAAAACAATGGGGAAGTTAGGATTTATTTTTTTTCTTCTAAATTTATTTTAGATTTTTTTCCTCCCAATTTAGTGGCAAATCGATCCCTATTTTAATTCAAACACCCACCCTCGTACTGCATGCATTCGCCAACTGCATCTCTCCGGCCGGCAGTCTCGAAGGAGACGCCTCCCCACTTTCGTGACAAGGCGACTCCAGGCCGAATCACTGCTTTTTCCGACGCACACAGCGATGCATTCATGTGACGAACACAAGCCGACTCCGCCCCCTCTCGAAGACAGCGCTGCCAATTATTGCTGCTTCATCGAGTCCGGCCATAGTCGGATCTGGCGAGACCGGGGCGCGGACCCCGGTCCCCAGTGGGCCACTGCATCGACACAAAGCCGATGCTTAGACCTCTATACCACCGCGGAGTCGCGGACCCCCGGGAAGTTAGGATTTGTGGGGATTATAAGGTCATCATAAACCCATGGTTAGAGATAGACAAATACCCACTACCGAAGACGCAAGACTTGTTTGCTAAATTAGCAGGTGGCAAATATTTTATCAAGCTAGACCTAAGACAAGCCTACCAACAGGTTGAGTTAGATGAGAAATCGAAGCAGTACCTTACCATAAATACACCAAAAGGTCTCTATCGACTGAATATGGAGTAGCAAGTTCACCGGCAATATTCCAACTTATTATGGATCAGGTGCTACAGGGTCTTCCAAGTGTTGTCTGTTATGTAAATGACATTTGATCACAGGGGAAACAGAAAGCCAAGAGCTACAAGACAGAGGTATTGGGTAAACAAAGACAAATGTGCCTTCTGTCAACCAAGTGTTATGTACCTGGGACACAAAATAGACAGAGACGGGTTACATCCAATACTAGAGAAAGTGGAAGCTATAGCAAGTGCTCCACAGCCAAAGAATACCACAGAGCTTAGAGTGTTCCTATCCTTACTGACATTTTATGGAAAATTCATTGAGAACTTGTCTACCATCATCAAACCTATGACAGTGCTGTTACAGAAAGACAGCCCATGGAACTGGTCTCCCAGTGGCCAAGCATCTTTTGTGAATGTGAAAAGGCAGTTGTCATCCTCAACTGCCCTTACTCACTTTGACCCTCAGTTGCCTATCATATTGGCTTGTGACGCTAGCACATATGGATTAGGAGCACTGATATCACACAAGATGCCAGATGGTAGCGAAAGGTCAATAACGTATACATTACGCACTCTTAAGCAAGACTGAAATAAACTACTCCCAAATTGCGGAAGAAGCACAAGGCATCATATTTGGGGTACAGAAATTTAGGGATTATCTGTATGGAAGGAAATTCATATTAGTTACTAATAATAAGCCACTAGTAAAGATTATGGGGCCAAAGACAGGGGTGCCAGCATTAGCCATTGCCCACCTGCAGAGATGGGCGCTACTTCTCTCAGCCTATCAGTACAATGTCATATACAAACTGTCCTTGGAACATGCAAATGCAGAAGGTTTATCAAGGTTGCCTTTACAGAAAGAAGCACCACAGAGCAACCCTGATTTTAGAGTGTCATGGCTAGAAGCCATCCCTGTTTTAGCCAAAGACACTAGGAAAGAGACAGAAAAAGACAGGGTGCTTACCAAAGTTAGGGCATTTCACACAGAATGGTTGGCCTAAACATGTTACAGATGAGGTGTTAAAACCATACTGGAACAGACGTGAGGAACTCACAGTGGAAGCAGATTGTGTGTTATGGGGGTTACGTGTGATCATACCTACAACACTGAAACCTAAAATGTTGAAAGAGTTACATGAAGAACATATGGGCATTGTTAAGTCAAAAGCAGTAGCCAGAAGCCATTTTTGGTGGCCAAGCCTAGATAAGGAAATCGAACAAATGGTAAATAGTTGGAAGGAATGCAAATAGAATACACACGTGCCAAACAAAGCCCCAGTACATCCCCGGAAATGGCCAGAGCAGCCATGGGAGCGAATTCACATAGACTTCGTCGAAAAAGGGAAACATCGGTTTCTGCTGGTCAGTGATGCTTACTCACGCTGGCCAGAGGTCAAGTCGATGTCTAACACCACAGCTACAGCCACCATAGAAGCTATGAGGGGTCTGTGCTTCGTATGGGCTTCCCCAAGTGGTTGTTTCTGACAATGGACTGCAGCTAGTTTCTAGAGAATTTGAAATATTCCTAGAAGCTAACAGTGTCAAACATATCAAGTAAGCCCCATACAATCCAGCCTCTAATGGACTGGCAGAACGGTTAGTCCAGACCTTTAAACAGTCAATCACCAAACAGAAAGAATATGGTATTCTTTATAACACTGCATTGATCGATTCTTGTTTAGTTACAGGAACACACCATCAACGTCAACCGGGAAAACTCCAGCTGAGCTCTTTCTAAAGAGAAGTGTTAGAACTAGGTTGTCATTGGTCAAACCCAACTTCTCTGCACAGATGCAAGACAAACAGACGTGTCCAAAGCCGCCTTAGAGCCCTCCAGTCAGGTCAGAAGGTGTTGGTTAGGAATTTCCGGGGAGGAGACAGGAAGAAATAGAAATTTGGTATTAGAGTGAGCACTAGGTCCAGTAACTTACCTTGTAAATGTGGACAGTCAAATCAGTAAGAAACACATAGTTCAGTTGATCACTGATAAGACAGTGGAGGTAGTCAACAACACAGAACAGGCTGACACAGAAAAGGTTGACATTGCTGAACATTTGTATGTTACCCCAGAAACTGAGATTGTACCCAGTCTTGAACTGTAAGGAGGTGAATCAAATGATGGTGTTATTGAACCACAGAACATCAGACCACAGCGTGTTAGGCGGGCTCCTGATCATTATGCCTGGACATAAAAATGCAAGGATTGAGAAAACAAGGTCATGGATGTGAATTTAAGTTGTGTAAAAGTGTTTTTTGTTTTGTTTTATAGAAAATAAGAGAGGATAAAAGTTTCCAGGGAGGAATGTTGTGTATGAAGATGTGTATTTTTTTTAATAACAAGAATAGAGCTAATTGTTGGAAGACATATTGTACTACATATCCCAAGAGTCTCAGGCTGCTGGAAGTGTCACACCACAGTGTAAAAGCAACGTACATCTGAGTGTTAATACAATACAAGCAAGGATCTAGTCAGGAGGCGACAACACAAGTGTCAAAAAAAAAAACCAAACAAAAAACTAGGTTCAAGTCTGATAGGACATAGGTGTCAACAGGCAGTGCACAAAGGCAATGCGTAGGGTGCATAGAAGCGTTTTTTTTAAAATTTTTTTTAATACCATCAGGTGTGAAGGTGTTCAAGAAAGAGCTGGGTCTTTAGCTTCTTCATAAAGATGGAGAGGGACTTAGTGGATCGAATGGAGTTTGGTAACTCATTCCACCACCGGAGAACTACAGAAGAGAATTAATGTTAATGAAATAACTCTATACAGCAATATTCCAGCCGAACCGAACGAAATAACAGCCAAGAATGCGAGGGGTGGGGGTATTTTGGGTTGGTCTGAGATGCTGGTGCTGCATATCATATCGCACTTTTAACACGGCATAATGTAAAAAATTAGTGTTCAAACAAATTTATGTTGGAGCCACAGCGCTCCCAGCTGCATATCTGCTGTAGATGTATTGCCGCTGCTTTATTACTGCACAGTGCTGAAACCACAGATGAATGATTAGTATACAACTATGCACAGTTTCGATTAGTGGGTTTGACAGTCGACTAGTTGACTATTCGTGAAGCCCCTTGTACACACACACACACACACACAGTTAATTGTTGATTTAGACTTAGGATAATTAATAGCTGTAAAACATTCCACTTTCCTTCCCTTACAAAAATATTATGATTGAAGTTTATTTTATTAAGTAAACTTAAGTAAACTTCAAGTAAAGTTCAAGTTCAAATAAACTTCAAGTATATATGTACTAGTAGTATACTTGTAAGTATACTTAAGTATAATTTTGTTTAGTATATCTTTGATAAGTACTTAAAAAGTATACTGAAAGTATCCTCACTGATTTTTAGTTTAAAATAAGTATACTAACTTGAATAAACTAATTTTTTGTAAGGGTTGTCAAGACTCAAAAAGTCAACCGAGATGCAAAACAAATCTATAGCCATCCAGTGTTCCGCAACATGACGTAACTCCAGGTTTGGTAACAAATATTTGCAGGAATTTTACTTTTACTCTCAATCCCAAGCTATCACACTGTAAAGAGTTAAGGCTAAATTGGCTGATAGTTGAACAAGTAGCTTTTTAGGTGATTTCTTAATTGTTTTTGGGCCTGACTGTTTTTATAGAGGAAGGAACTTGGGCGTTATCAGGAGGCGAGCAGAGAAGGCAGACCGTTAGAAATAAAAACAAATCGCTGGGTCACAGGCAGCCCCTCTTTAGGGTTGATGTAATGTTTACTTTGTGGTCAGTACAGCTATTTCCTCTCCCTTGCTGCAGACTGGCTGAGCCAAAGGGCACAGATACAACGTACAGGGCACTGGGGTCACTGGCTGAGGCACAGCCAAATATATTTCAAGACCGGAGTTAAATATTGCTTCTAAAATAGAGTTCGAAATGGGTAAAAAGACTGTTAGAGCCATTTCTGTAAAGTCATTACAGAAATGGCTCTAACAAAGACATATTTGGAACTATGGATGGGTACTGAAACCCAGTATTAAATGGGCACCGGTGCTAAATTATTAAAGACACACACACACACACAGCCTGCTCTTAGTGACAATGGTGGAGAGAACTAAAGGGTCAAAAGTTTGGTTATACTTCACTAGAATGTCACTGATGGTTACAATACTCATTGCTGCAAGTGCAACACGTCTTTTGCATGTAAGAGCGGAAACAGTCTTTCGAAACCTCTAGCGAATGTGCATCAAATACAGGCAGAGAAAGGCAGTTTTCAACTGCCTAGCTCGTAGTTCACCTCTCGTTGGCCCATCCACCTCAGGCATTTTATGTATGCTAGCAGCCTAGAACCCACACAGAGTAAACTAAATTATACAAACATGGGTTAATGATTAAGAGTAACGCTCTGTCCAGACATGAGAAAATAAAAACATTATTCCTGTTCTTAATTTGTTTCAATTTTTTTTAGTAACAAAAAAGAACCGATGACAGTATCGTTGAAGTACTGGATCGATAAGCAGTATCTGTAAGAGTAGTAGCAGTAGTTCTATTAAAATCTTAACGATATCCATCCCTATTTGGAGATCCTCTAAGGAGTCTTTAAGCTCCTCCTGTTTGAAAATAACCAACCATCAGCATTTCTTTTCTATGTTTCAGTGATTTTTTTTTAAAATTTAGAATTATTATGTTCCTTTGAGCCCCTGGTATACGTTGTTTTACAGTAGCATAGCAAAATGGGCTTTACGTCTGGTACATCAGATATTAGGGAATCACAGCTGCCATGACGTAGCTAATGGGGATACCATATGCCATCCTGTACAAGCCTGGGACTGAGAAGGCTGACTGTTGGGAAGGGGAGGGGAGTATGAGGCTTTACTGTTTTTAGACCTTTATGTCCCAAATGGGACAGAAGGCTTGGCTTAATTCTCTCTGCGCGAGAGCCAAGGCATAATGGCCTCTGTTGCTTGAGATACTTATTTTTTTTGGCTTTTGTTTATTTAGTCGGAAGTGAAAATAAGTGATACTCGAGAAGTAGGCCAAGGTATAAAATGTGGGAAAATATGGCTTAGCTAAATCCCCTCCATCAATCAAGTTATATAGTGCTCCACAGAAAACAATTACTGCCACAGAAAACAGTTATACATTTGAGTTTATATCAAAGCATGAAGTTGTCATGGTACTGCGGTGCAGCCATCATTTGATGTTGCTCCTTTCCCTTTCCCATATATATGTTAATGGACAGATGAAGTCGATTGCCTTTCTTAGTGGAGAGATTATCCATCATTAAATTTATGTGCATTACATTTTGATTGTTGTTGTTTTTTTTTTCCCCAGAAGAAGACTGTGCATCTGGCCTATTTTCATTCTATAGAATTAAATTGTACGACATGTCATAATTCAGAGACTGTTTTTGTTTATTTTTGTTGCTGTGAATAAGTGACTGAGTGTTGTTTTTTTTCCTAAGTTTTGCAAGCAGTACGAGCCATCATTCAGAAAATATACAGTATTTTCAATGTATTAAGGAATAGATTTCACAGCCACAAAGCATGCTTTGCCCCTTGTAATGTCCTACTCAGCCAATTTCCTGTAACAGGCTGTTTAGTAAATATGCAAAACATCACTACAGAAATAGCCATTTCACCGTCACTGTCCTAGAATAGACCAAGCATGAATACAGCCTTTTGCATATACGCACACATTTATAAAGAACACACTATTACCACTGTAAGAAATTAAAATGAGGTAGCCTTTACAACTAATGGTTACTAACAATATCTTGATATACAGTACGCGGAGTACGTGAAGAAGGCTGTTTCAGGGAAGCATGACAGACATTTGGTTCCTCAATGTAGTTCATTTGTTCAGCTTGTCAGTGTTTAGAGTCCAGTAAATGCAACACCAAACACCAGTACACTATGTAATGGTTCATTGTTGGATATTTCTGGCTAGTGATGCGCTTAAAAAAAGAAAAGAAAAGAAAAGTCCAAGCAACCCCTAATGCCAGGAGCCATGTTGCTTCCTCGTGTACATAATGAGATTACAATGTCTTGATTGAATGTTTCATCTGTCTACGTCCATCTCAGTAGAGACAGTTCATTCCAGATGTCATGATGATGGTTTTATAGCCCTCGACGGAAACCACACCTTCAAAATTCCCAGATGGTAAACACGGCTCTGCTGGACTTTACCTCCGTCTGTACCACTGCGATGTAGCCCTGTGCCTCAGAAAGAATAGGGTCCCAGAGGTGTGGTAGGAAGGGCAAGGTTGCCGGTATGCATAGAACAAGGAAAGGTTGAGAGTGGCCTCCTTGGGAGCGCCAGGGGGAAGTTGCCAACATGACGTCCCAAGTTCATTGTCTTTTTGAGGACTGCAGCTGGGGTCCCTGGTCTGGAAGGTGTGGGAGTAGGGGGATCTCAAATAGGCTGGCATTATTCTATTCTATTCTATTCTGTTCAATCCAAATAATACTTCTTTTTAGTAGGAACTCACCATTTCGACTTCTATTTAAAAACTTGTGCGATAATACCTTGCTTATCTCTTTTCGACACTGCACTGACTTTTCATTGGTGTCATTCTATTTTATTTTTTTTGGCATTTCATTCAACAACATGGATATTCTGTCTTTTATAATTTGATATCACATGCACTCTGCATTAACAACCAGCCAATTCGAATTCAGTTGCAAGCTAACTTGACAAATACAAAACGATCAAGTTGTGTTCCGATATTTTGCAACATGAAAAACTGTCATGGACGTTGCCTATATCCTCAGAGACACACTGCATGGTCCATGAATGCCTCTTAAGCTGTGGCGTGTGTACTCACACTTGTTATGTTCGTGATATTGTATTAGGCCTATATTGTGCACTGTAGTCTGATTAGAGATGTTGTGTTAAGGGACATTAGTGAACACAGGACATCATTTGGTTTATGTAAAGTGGTTAATGAATGGCTTCGTTTGTAGGCTAGGTATGTGTGTGTGTATGTATGTGTGTGTGTGTGTGTGTGTGTGTGTGAAGTGGGGAGTCGGGGGTAATGGATGTCAGGGCAGTTCTGTCATGGGCTTAATATTTAGCTGTCTGTTAATCAGACTGGAAGGCAGTACTTGTGTGTCATCCAAGGCCAATGCTGTGTGGCAGTGACTGTTTGGTTCTGACTAATGATTAAGGTGGATTAAGAGTCGTGTGTGGCTGTAGCAGCAATACCCGCACACTGATGAGTAACTACCATGCATCTGTGTGGTCACTTCTGTTCCAGGCCTTTGTGGGTGTTAAAAGGGGAGAACTCCTACATTCCTCCACATAAAGCCACAGTCTACCTCCTTGTTCCCTGTTTGCAGTAGTTACAGGCTAACAAACATGATCTTCGCATCACTAATAGGGACTTGCTCCTATGTACAGCATCGACAGCAAGAGAAGTGGGTATCTTGGGGAAATAAACCAAAAAATAAATAACAATAACGGTATTATCTGTCTGTTAGTCAGAGAGAGAGAGAGCTCTGTTGGTACCTGAAATGTGTGTGTGTGTGTGTGTGTGTGTGTGTGTGTGTGTGTGTGTGTGTGTGTGTGTGTGTGTGTGTGTGTATCGGAGAGAGAGAGAGAGAGAGCTCTGTTAATACCTGAAATGTCCCTTCAGAAGTGATTGGGAAGAGGACAGACAGGCAGGACAAACTGTTGCAGGCCACCTCTCTTTAGGACGTAAAGACTGCAGTATGTAGTTCCGCTGGATGGCTCCCATCTCAAAGCATGTAGTTTCTGAGGTTACTAAATGAATTAAAAAAAAAAAAAACAACAACAACAGCTGATGGGGGGTTCGCTTTTGAAAGATGCTGAATCAGTTGCAATGTACTGGGGGGATAATTTTGGAATGTAAACTCCCCTATATAGGAGTTTATTCATAATAAAGTGCACATTATGCACACGGTAGTTTGATTTTCACTAGCTTGCCCAGTTATGCTACAAATTTAAAAGACATGACTAGAGATTAAACATGAAATCCGTGCTTTTATTTTAGCAAGCATGAAAGTAGAGTCTATTGTCCCCCTTTGCCTTTTTTTTGTGGCAAATAAATAAAAAATGTTGTCGGTGGGATGCAAGATGCTATTAAATTATTCTTCCTCTTACCCCCCCTTTTCCCATTCCCTTCATTTTTGAGTACCCGATTTCAACTTTTTTTCTGTTCATTGTCATTTAATGCTAAATGTCATGAACTGCTTACATCAATGACAGTCAGATGTTGTTGGGTTATTGTGTACTTTTCTATATTGTGCATATAATGTATGATTTCTGTGTGCATAGTCTATATAGGTCTGCAGTGTTTTGTTTTGTTGGGTTTTTTGGGGGGGGGGGTGTCCTTTGTCTTTGTGTCCCTTGTGTTGAAGCAGAGAGCCAGAGCACAAAAATGTCATTGTATTCAAATACACATGACAATAAAGTTGAACTTGAACTTGAATGTGATTGACAAATTACATCACGAGACAAAGCCTAGAGTGCCAGATAATTTTTCATTTGAACAGAAATAATTTTTCACTCAAGTAAAGCGTAAATGGAAATATTTTCACATATAAAGATAGGTGCGCCAGGTCAGTGCACCTGTACACACAAAAAGAAGCCCAAGCCCCCACCTGAAAGAGGTGGGAGAGATGGTACATCTGGAGTATGTGAGAAGGAACTGGATTCAAGAGGCACTAGCCTACCAATCATAATTGCAAATGAGAAACTGTTGCTATGATGTTATAGATCATTTTAGCTGAGATGGGCCTTCAAGTGGCTCAGTTGGCCCAAGGTCAGAAGACCCCCTCATCCCCACTTGGTTTATTATAATAGCCTTTATAGTATAATAACTTGGTTGATTATAATAACCTTTATAATAACCTTTTCATCCCTACCTGGTTGAGTATATAACCTTGTAGAATTTTTTAGTCTTTGATAGAAGTGGTGAATGTTGCTGGTTTGAGGCCTTTCTTGACTCAATGCTGACCTCTGGCGGAGAAAGATGATTTACGTCTTTTTCCCTTTTCCTCTTTTCTCAGATTTCAAAAGCAGAGTGCGACAGTAAGTTGCCCATTATTATTTCTCACTGATTTACGATAGCCTCAGATTTGTTTAAGAATATATTCTGATTTTTTTGAAAAGATAAATGTTCTTGTGGATTGTTTGTTGTCTCTCATGTGTTGCACCACATTTAATGATAATGCTGGTGTATAATATGAATAAGAATTGCTTGTTTTTTGCAATAAATTGGTTTTTTTTCTAGTGCCTTATAGTCATTTCTGCCCGTGCTCAATAAACATCTCATAGATTGTAAATGCCGGCGTCCAAGGAGATTAATTTCAAGTTCAATTTTGCTACCATATTTTTCTTTTTTCTTCTCCCTCTATTTTTAGATAATGGCCAGTGTATGCACCTTAAAACAATACGAATCACAACAACAACAGTCAACTTCACTTTCCCAAGCTGCAACTTAACCATTGAAAACCAAACTTTTGAAAAAGGAGTAGCAACTGGATTGACTCCTGGGGCCAATTATGAAGTCAACTTAAGTTGTTTCAATTGCTGCAAAACTATCACAATGAGTAAGTTCTTGGAATCTTTAAACCATTTATAGTCTTACTAAACTCCACTCTTATTCTTTAAAGGACATGTATTTTACTTGTATTATCCATCAGTAATAACAGCAGTATTATCTTACACTTTAAGGTATAAAAAAAACTGAGCCTGAATGTTCTCTGTGCTATAGTAGGCAAAACAAGAACACTAGTGATGCCAATACATGCACATTTTTGAAGAGGTTGTACAATGGGTTTCAACACCAGAAACATGCTGAAATTGTTCTATTCTCAAACATTACAAAAGTGAAGATTCTCTAATAAATTATTATACTCTGTCTTCTCCCCACCCACTCGTTTTTCACTCACAGAGCCTGAAGTAGTCAGGAACCTTATTGTCACTGACTTGACAGCATCCTCTGTGTCTCTGAGCTGGATTGAGCCAGAGGGAAACAGCTCCTTCTATAGAGTAAAGTGGACTGATGGTGAACGTAATGGAGAAGAAGATGTGAATGAAACCAATGGCACCGTTACTAACCTAACAGCTGGGACCCATTATGAGCTAACTGTTACTGCATTTGCAGATGATGAAGAAACCCCTGGAAATAACTCCACTGTTCATCAGTATACAAGTAAGTATGCATTTCAGGTAATGATCATTGAATTGTCGCAAAAACTAAAGAGTAAATTCAAACCACCCGAAAGTATAGACTGTAAAAAAAAATCCGAAAGGATATGGTGAAGTGGCGTAGAGATTGAAAAGTTTGAGATTGAAATTTTTTCCACATTCTTTTATCATTTTCCTTCCCGCTTTAGCAATCCTATTTTCTCACAACGTCTCTGTCTTTCACTCACAGAGCCTGAAGTAGTCAGGAACCTTACTGTCACTGGAATCACAACAACTTCTGTGTCTCTGAGCTGGATTGAGCCAGAGGGAAACAGCTCCCACTATAAAGTAGAGTGGACTAATGGAAGTGACTCTAAGACAAATCAAACACATGAATCTTATATTACCATTCCTGATCTGACTCCTGGAGTGCTGTATACATTCAGAGTCAAAGCTGCCACTGATCAGGACAAAACTGAAGGAAACAGCGTAAATGTGTCTCAGTATACAAGTAAGTGGCGATTTGGTTTAACACAAGTTGCTCAGTGGTGAAACTAACATACCAACATGTATTCACTTCAGTTAAAGCTGAACTGCTGAGTCTTCTGTGTAAAGAAACACAGGTTTATTAACATTCATAATTTCACTTGTGCAGATGTAGACTACGTTGTTTGACCCTAAAGACTATGTTGAGAAAGATTATTACCTTCAGAAATGTTAGGAAAATCTAGATTTATAATGTATAACAACACAATGCTGCTGGGTTTATGATCGGATTTCAGCTCTACAATTTGGAAAGGAAGCTGTTGTGATCCAAGTGTTTTAATCGTGGTAGAGGAACCAATTTTGCTCTATAGCGCTATTAGTGGCAAAATCTCTGCAGTTCACCTTTAAGACGTAGTCCATTATCCTTAGCTACAGGCTTAATAGATTAATCAATCAAGTTGTATTTTATATAGCGCTTTTCTATCTGGGACAGCAACTCAAAGCGCTTTAAAATTAATTAATTCACACACATGTAATCTTTTGCTTTTCTCAGAAGTTCCTGAATTTGTTCGTCATTATTGTCAATGAGTGCTTACATATTGATTGGGACACATCTTGTCTGAGAACATCATTTTGTCACTGTTGATAAGCCCTGGGATAAAGGCTCATCTTGGGTTACACTGACATCACAACTATTTTACTTTTCACATCATATGATTTTTTTTCTGGATGATAAAAGTAATTTTGTGAAATACCCTTTCTTTTTCTAAAAGAAAACATTCTTACCAAAGGTGTTTTGGATCTACACTGTTAAGAAAATGTTTAGTCTCGACTATGTCAGCTTGAGCTGTTTTTTCCATGTAGCTTCATATAAACATTATGTTAAGCAGGTCTTGGAAAGATAATAATTAACACTGTAATCTCTCTCCATCCTTTTTCTGTCTTATACTGACAGAACATTTTGTGTGTGTCTTAAGTGGACTAAAGCAAAGGGAAACAGTAAATGATAATAGGGTTCAGTAGTATAGCTTAGAGTAGAATGGACAGAATAGAAGAGAACATAGTTGTAAAGTAATGTTAGAGTCAATAGAATTAAATTATAACTGCAACATTTAATTATGATTATAAATCAGATGGTGATTTTTTTTTAATCATTGTAAAATCCTTCGCTCATCTTCATAACAGCTGTCAAGGCATTTTGGCTCAAGGTTTACATCAGTGATATTACAGGTTGAGACTCCTTGGCCATGGCGATTTTTCCCTCACCCTCAATATTTTCTTCTTGTTGCCTCTCCATTTGCCCCCCTCTTTCACTCACAGAGCCTGAAGTAGTCAGGAACCTTACTGTCACTGGAATCACAACAACTTCTGTGTCTCTGAGCTGGATTGAGCCAGAGGGAAACAGCTCCCACTATAAAGTAGAGTGGACTAATGGAAGTGACTCTAAGACAAACCAAACACATGAATCTTATATTACCATTCCTGATCTGACTCCTGGAGTGCTGTATACATTCAGAGTCAAAGCTGCCACTGATCAGCACAAAACTGAAGGAAACAGCGTAAATGTGTCTCAGTATACAAGTAAGTGGCTATTTGGTTTAACACAAGTTGCTCAGTGGTAAAACTAACATACCAACATGTATTCACTTCAATTTAAGCATAACTGCTGAGTCTTCTGTGTGGAGAAACACAGGTTTGTTAACATTCATAATTTCACTCGTGCAAATGTAGACTACGTTGTTTGACCCAAAATACTATGCTGACAAAGGATATTGCCTTCAGATATGTTCAGAAAGTCTAGATTTATGATATCTATTAGAACACAATGCTCCTAAGGTTTACATTTACATTTCAGCACTAAGGTTTGGACAGGAAGCTCTTGTGATCTAAGTATTTTTGTTGTGGTACAGAAACCCACTTTGCTCTATTAGCGCTACTAGTGGCAAAGTCTCTGCAGTTCATCTTTAAGACATATTCCATGATCCTTAGCTACAGGCTTACATACTGATTGGGACATATCTTGTTTGAGAACATCATTTTGTGGCTGTAGATAAGCCGTGTGTCAAAGGCTCATCATGGGTTAAACTGACACGACAACTATTTTATTTTTCGCATCACATGAATTTTTTTTTATTGTCCGATAAAAGTAATTTCGCAAAGTATCGTTTCTTTTCCTAAAAGAAAACTTGATCTTAGCAAAGGTTTTTTGTAGATTTCCACTGTTAAGAAAATGTTTTTTCTCAACCAGGTCAGCTTGGAATGTTTTTCCATGAATAGGGTTCAGTAGTATTGGTTAAAATAGAGTGGAGAGGATAGAATAGAATAGAATGAAAGAAAATAGAATAGAACATCGTTTAAAATATTAGATGCAATAAAATTAAATTATGACTGCAAAATGTAATTATGATTACAAATCAGGTGTTGATTTTTGAATCACTGTAAAAGACTTGGCTCATCTTCATAATAGCTTGACAGCGTTTTGGCCCAAGTTTACATCAGTGACATTACAGGTGTATGTGACTCCTTCATGAGGATTTATCTATTACCCTCAATATTTTCTTCCTGTTGCCTCCCCATTTGGCCCCCTCTTTCACTCACAGAGCCTGAAGTAGTCAGGAACCTTACTGTCCCTGGAATCACAACAACTTCTGTGTCTCTGAGCTGGATTGAGCCAGAGGGAAACAGCTCCCACTATAAAGTAGAGTGGACTAATGGAAGTGACCCTAAGACAAATCAAACACATGAATCTTATATTACCATTCCTGGTCTGACTCCTGGAGTGCTGTATACATTCAGAGTCAGAGCTTTGACTGATCAGGACAAAACTGAAGGAAACAGCGTAAATGTATCCCAGTATACAGGTAAGTGGCTATTCGGTTTAACACAAGTTGCTCAGTGGTAAAACTAACATACCACCATGTATTCATTTCAGTTAAAGCTGAACTGCTGAGTCGTATGTGTAAAGAAACAAAGGCTTGTTAACATTTATAATTTAACGGGCGCAGATGCAAACTATGTTGTTATATCCCACTGACAAAGGTTTTTACCTTCAGACATGTTCGGAAAATCTATAATAATAATAATAATAATCATCATCATCATCATCGTCGTCATCAAATAGACTTCTTCCTCTTTCTAACCCTAGGCCCAAGGAATGGGCCCGGTTATTATGTTGTATTATGGCATGAAGTTAAAGGAAATTTGTATAATAATAACAACAATAATAATAATAATAATAATAATAAATAAATCGTATATAGTGCTTTTCTAACACTCAAAGTCGCTTTACAATAAACAGGGTGAAACAAGACAACAGATAAACATAGCACAAACATACAGAGATGGATGGAAAGGGGGGAGGGGGCAATGAGAAGGAGAAGCGGCAGCCACACACGATGCCAGCAGTACTGTTCCAACTTAAACAAATACGAAAGGGCAAGAAAAAAAAACAGCACTGTGGACGCTGATTTTCTGTAGGGGTTTACTCCTGTAGCCTATTCCTCTCCCAAGGTAACCACTAGGCAGTGGCACTATTTAACCCATAGCTGGGGGCTGGTTCGTGGGCATCAGAGAATATCCACACACTGGTGGGCCTGCGTACCGCACGTCTAGGGGCCAGACCTCCTCCGAGTCCCTTGTAATTCAGCCAGGGTCCAAGGTGTACCCAGTTACCGTGTGTCGCAACGAGGAGCCACTGCATAGGGCTTGGTGTTGGGGAGGCTATGTACTGGCAAGGCGAGACTTACATGCTCGGCTCGGCTCTCCTGTTCGCATTTCTGCTAGCCAGCGATGAAGGTTGAGAGTGAGACGTGACAGGCACAGAACACTACACCAACACACTAGACGCTTCACAACAACGCGACTTTTTACAAAAGAATGTCAGACACATATAATTTGAATACGTATAACAACACAATGTCCCAAGGTTTACATCCAGATTGCCGCACTGCAGTTTGGAGAGGAATCTCCTGTGATCTAAGTGTTTTTGTTGTGGTACAGGAACTCACTTTGCTCTGTAGCGCTACTAGTGGCATGATTCTTAGCTACAGGCTTACATATTGATTGGGACACATCTTGTTTGTGAACATCATTTTGTGACTTGATAAGCCTTGTGTCAAAGCCTCATCATGGGTTATATTGACATGACAACTATTTTATTTTTCGCATCACATGATTTTTTTATTGTCCGATAAAAGTAATTTCGCAAAGTATCATTTCTTTTCCTAAAAGAAAACGTGATCTTAGCAAAGGTTTTTGTAGATCAACACTATTAAGAAAATGTTTTGTCTCGACCAGGTCAGCTTTGAATGTTTTTCCATGAGTAGGGTTCAGTAGTATGGTTAAAATATAGAGTGGAAAGAATATATAGAATAAGATAGAAGAGAACAGAAAATCATTTAAAATAATGTTAGAAGCAATAGAATTAAATTATAACTGAGAAATTGAATTATGATTGCAAATCAGATGGTGATTTTTTAATCACTGCAAAACACTTGGATCATGTTCATAATACCTGTGAAGGCATTTTGGCTCAAGGTTTAAATCCGTGACTTTAGTGGGGTATGTCACTCCTTGGCCGTGGCGATTTATCCCTCACCTTCAATATGTTCTGGTGCCTGTTGCCCCCTCCATTTACCCCCCCTCTTTCACTCACAGAGCCTGAAGTAGTCAGGAACCTTACTGTCACTGGAATCACAACAACTTCTGTGTCTCTGAGCTGGATTGAGCCAGAGGGAAACAGCTCCCACTATAAAGTAGAGTGGACTAATGGAAGTGACTCTAAGACAAACCAAACACATGAATCTTATATTACCATTCCTGATCTGACTCCTGGAGTGCTGTATACATTCAGAGTCAAAGCTGTGACTGATCAGCACAAAACTGAAGGAAACAGCGTAAATGTGTCGCAGTATACAAGTAAGTGGCTATTCGGTTTAACACAAGTTGCTCAGTGGAAAAACTAACATACCAACATGTATTTCATTCAGTTAAAGCTGAACTGCTGAGTCTTCTGTGTAAAGAAACACAGGTTTGTTAACATTCATAATGTCCCTCATGCAGATGTAGACTAGGATGTTTGACCCTAAAGACTTTGTTGACAAAGAGTATTACCTTCACACATTTTTGGAAAGTGTAGATTTATAATATCTATAAGAACATAATGCCACTAGGTTTACCTTCGGATTTCAGCACTGCAGTTCGGGAAGGAAGCTCTTGTGATCCATGCGTTTTTGTTGTGGTACAGGAACCCACTTTGCTCTGTAGCGCTACTAGTGGCCAAATCGCTGCAGTTCAACTTTAAGATGTATTCAATGATCCTTAGTTACAGGCTTAATCAATCAATCAATCAATCAAGCTGTATTTTATACAGCGCTTTTCTATGTGCGACAGCCACTCAAAGTGCTTTATAATTAATTACTCCAAACACACACACACAGTCTTCTGCTTTTCTCAAAAGTTCCTGAAGTTGTTCGTCATCATTTTCAATGTGCTTACATATTGATTGGGACACATCTTGTCTGAGAACATCATTTTGTGACTGTTGATAAGCCCTGGGTCAAAGGCTCATCTTGGGTTATACTGACGTGACAACTATTTTACTTTTCACATCATACCATTTTTTTCTATTGGCCCGATATAAGTAATTTTGTCTAATACCCTTTCTTTTTCTAAAAGAAAAATGTTCTTACCAAAGGCTTTTGTGGATTTACGCTGTTAAGAAAATGTTTAGTCTTGGCTACGTCAGCTTGGGCTGTTTTTTCCATGTAGCTTCATATAAACAGTATGTAAAGCTGGTCTCGTGTAGATAATTAACACTGTAATCTCTCTCCATAATTTTTCTGTCTTATACTGACAGAACATTTTGTATGTGTCTTAAGTGGACTAAAGCAAAGGGAAACACAGTAAATGACAATAGGGTTCAGTAGTATAGCTTAAAGTAGAGTGGAAAGAATAGAAGATAACATAGTTGTGAAGTAATATCAGAGGCAATAGAATTAAATTATGATTGCAAATTTTAATTATGATTACAAAATCTTACTGTCACTGGAATCACAACTTCTGTGTCTCTGAGCTGGATTGAGCCAGAGGGAAACAGCTTCCACTATAAAGTAGAGTGGACTAATGCAAGTGACTCTAACACAAATCAAACACATGAATCTTATATTACCATTCCTGATCTGACTCTTAGAGTGCTGTATACATTCAGAGTCAAAGCCGTGACTGATCAGGAGAACACTGGAGGACACAACATAAATGTGTCTCAGTATACAAGTAATATTAATAATAATAATACTATTAAATCAAACGTATATAGTGCTTTTCTAACACTCAAAGTCGCTTTACAATAAATGGGGTGAAACAAGACAACAGATAAACATAACACAGACATACAAGGGTGGATGGGAAGGGGGGGCTACAAGAGGGAGAAGCGGCAGCCACACACGACGCCAGTAGTACTATCCCACTTAAGCAGATACAAAAGGACAAGAAAAACAAAACACAACAGCACTGTAGACGTTGGTTTTCCATAGGGGTTTACTCCCGTAGCCTATTCCTCTCCCGAGGTATCCACTAGGCAGTGGCACTATTTAGCCCATAGCTAGGGGCTGGTTTGTGGGCATCAGGGAATATCCACACACCGGTGGGCCTGCGTACCGCATGTCTAGGGCCCAGACCTCCTCCGAGTTCCTTGTAGTTCAGCTGGGGTCCAAGGTGTACCCAGTTACCGTGTGTCGCCACGAGGAGGCGCTACATGGGACTTGCTGTTGGAGAGGCTATGTACTGGAAGTGAGAGACTTACGTGCTCAGCTCTCCTGTTCACATTTCTGCTAGCCAGCGATCAAGGTTTAGAGTGAGACGTGACAGGCACAGAACACTATGTGACAGGCACAGAACAGTATGTAAAGCTGGTCTCGGATAGATAATAATTTACACTGTAATCTCTCCATCATTTTTCTGTCTTATATTGATAGAACATTTTGTGTGTGTCTTAAGTGGACTAAAGCAAAGCAAAACACAGTAAACGATAATAGCGTTCAGTAGTATAGCGTGTAAAGAACAGAAGAGAACATAATTGTAAACTAATGTTGGAGGCAATAGAATTACATCATGATTGAAAATTTAATTATGATTACAAATCAGATGGTCGTTTTTTTTATCACTGTAATACATGTGGCGGATCTTCATAATAGCTGTCAAGGCATTTTGGCTCAAGGTTTACATCAGTGATATTACAGGTGTATGAGACTCCTTGGCCGTGGCGATTTGTCCCTCACCCTCAATATTTTCTGCTGCCTGTTGCCCCCTCCATTTACCCCCCCTCTTTCACTCACAGAGCCTGAAGTAGTCAGGAACCTTACTGTCACTGGAATCGCAACAACTTCTGTGTCTCTGAGCTGGATTGAGCCAGAGGGAAACAGCTCCCACTATAAAGTAGAGTGGACTAATGGAAGTGACTCTAAGACAAATCAAACACATGAATCTTATATTACCATTCCTGATCTGACTCCTGGAGTGCTGTATACATTCAGAGTCAAAGCTGTGACTGATCAGCACAAAACTGAAGGATACAGCGTAAATGTGTCGCAGTACACAAGTAAGTGACTATTTGGTTTAACGCAAGTTGCTCAGTGGTAAAACTAACATACCAACATGTATTCATTTCAGTTCCACCTAAACTGCTGAGTCTTCTGTGTAAAGAAACAAAGGTTTGTTAACATTTATAATTTCACTGGTGCAGATGTAGACTACGTTGTTTGACCCAAAAGATTATGTTGACAAAGATTTTTACCTTCAGATATGTTCGGAAAATCTAAATTCATGATATTAGAACACAATGCTCCCACGTTTCCATTTCCATTTCGGCACTACGGTTTGGAGAGGAAGCTCTTGCGAGCTAAGTATTTTTGTTACGGTACAGGAACCCACTTTGCTCTGTAACGCTACTAGTGGCAAAGTCTCTGCAGTTCATCTTTAAGACGTATTCCATGATCCTTAGCTACAGACTTACATATTGAATGTGACACATCTTGTTTGAGAACATCATTTTGTGACTGTTGATAAACCGTGTGTCAAAGGCTCATCATGGGTTAAACTGACATGACAACTATTTTATTTTTCGTATCACGTGAATTTTTTTATTGTCCGATAAAAGTAATTTCGCAAAGTATCATTTCTTTTATTAAAAGAAAACGTGATCTTAGCAAAGGTTTTGTAGATTTCCGCTGTTAAGAAAATGTTTTGTCTCGACCAGGTCAGGTTGGAATGTTTTTCTATCAATAGGGTTCAGTAGTATGGGTTAAGATTAAGTGGAAAGGATAGAATAGAATAAAATCAAATAGAACATCATTTAAAATAATATCAGATGCAATAAAGTTAAATTATGGCTGCAAAATTTAATTATGATTACAAATCAGATGATGATTTTTGAATCATGGTAAAAGACTTGGCTCATCTTCATAATAGCTGTTAAGGCATTTAGGCCCAAGTTTACATCAGCGACATTACAGTTGTATGTGACTCCTTAATGAGGATTTATCCCCCACCCTCAATATTTTCTTCCTGTTGCCTCTCCATTTTCCCCTCTTTTTCTCACAGAGCCTGAAGTAGTCAGGAACCTTACTGTCACTGGAATCACAACAACTTCTGTGTCTCTGAGCTGGATTGAGCCAGAGGGAAACCGCTCCCACTATAAAGTAGAGTGGACTAATGGAAGTGACTCTAAGATTAATCAAACACATGAATCTTATATTACCATTCATGATCTGACTCCTGGAGTGCTGTATAAATTCAGAGTCAGAGCTGCCACTGAACAGGACAAAACTGAAGGAAACAGCGTAAATGTGTCTCAGTATACAAGTAAGTTGTTATTCGGTTTAACACAAGTTGCTCAGTGGTAAAACTAACATACCAACATGTATTCACTTCAGTTAAAGCTGAGCTGCTGAGTCTTCTGTGTAAAGAAACACAGGTTTGTTAACATTCATAATTTCACTCGTGCAGATGCAAACTTTTTTGTTATACCCCACTGAGTATGTTGACAATGGTTATTACCTTCACACATGTTCGGAAAATCTATAATTTTAATACGTTTAACAACACAATGCCCAAAGATTTACATCCAGATTTCCGCACTGCGGTTTGGAGCGGAATCTCCTGTGATCCAAGTGTTTTTGTTGCGGTACAGGAACCCACTTTGCTCTGTAGTGCTACTAGTGGCCAAAATCTCTGCAGTTCAACTGTAAGGCGTAGCCATGATTCTTAGCTACAGGCTTATATAGTGATTGGGACACATCTTGTTTCACAACATCATTCTGTGACTGTCGATAAGCAGTGTGTCAAAGGCTCATCGTGGGTTAAACTGACATGACAACTATTTTATTTTTGCATCATGTTATTTTTTTATTGTCAGGTAAAAGTAATTTTGCAGGGTATCATTTCTTTTCCTAAAAGAAAACGTGATCTTAGCAAAGTTTATGTAGATCTACAGCGTTAAGAATTTTTTTTGTCTCGACCAGGTCAGCTTGGAAATTTTTCTATGAAAAGGGTTCAGTAGTATGGGTTAAAATAGAGTGGAAAGAATAGAATACAACAGAACACAAAATCATTTAAAATAATGTTAGAGGCAATAGAATTAAATTACAGTTGTGAAATGTAATTATGATTACAAATCTGGTGTTGATTTTTTAAATCACTGCAAAACACTTGGATCATGTTCATAATACCTGTGAAGGCATTTTGGCTCAAGGTTTAAATCAGTGACATTACATGTGTATGTCACTCCTTGGCCGTGGCGATTTTTCCCTCACCTTCAATATGTTGTTCCTGTTGCCTCTCCATTTGCCCGCCTCTCACTCACAGAGCCTGAAGTAGTCAGGAACCTTACTGTCACTGGAATCACAACAACTTCTGTGTCTCTGAGCTGGATTGAAGCAGAGGGAAACAGCTCCCACTATAAAGTAGAGTGGACTAATGGAAGTGACTCTAAGACAAATCAAAGACATGAATCTTATATTACCATTCCTGATCTGACTCCTGGAGTGCTGTATACATTCAGAGTCAGAGCTGCCACTGATCAGGACAAAACTGAAGGAAACAGTGTAAATGTGTCTCAGTATACAAGTAAGTGGCTACTGTAGAAACACAGGTTTGTTAACATTCATAATTTCACTGGCGCAGATGCAAACTATGTTGTTATACTCAACTGAGTATGTTGAAAAAGATTATTACCTTCAGACATGTTTCGAAAATCTAGATTTATAATATCTAAAAGAAGACAATGTCCCAAGTTTTACATCCCGATTTCCGCACTGCGGTTTGGAGAGGAAGCTCCCTTGATCTAAGTGTTTTTGTTGTGGTACAGGAACCCACTTTGCTCTGTAGTGCTACTAGTGGCAAAGTCTCTGCAGTTCATCTTTAAGACCTATTCCATGATTCATAGTTACAGGCTTACATATTGATAGGGACACATCTTGTTTCAGAACATAATTTTGTGGCTGTTCTTAAGCTGTGTGTCAAAGGTTCATCATGGGTTAAACTGTCATGACAACTATTTTATTTTTCACATCGAACAATATTTTTATTGTCTGATAAAAGTAATTTTGTAAAGCGTAGTTTCTTTTACTAAAAGAAAATGTGTTCTTACCAAAGGCTTTCGTGGATCTACACTGTTAAGATTTTTTTTTGTCTCGACCACATGAGGTTGGAGTATTTGTTCCCTGTAACGTCACTGATAAAGCATGTAAAGCTGGTCTGGGATACATAATAACTAACACTGTAATATCTCCTCAACATCCTTTCCCTGTCTTATACTGACAGAACATTTTGTGTGTGTCTAAAGTGGATTAAAGCAAAGGGAAACACAGTAAATGACAGTTTGTTTAGTAGTATAGCTTAGAGTGGAAAGAGTAGAAGAGAACATAGTTGTAATGTTAGAGGCAATAGAATTAAATTATGACTGCAAAATTTAATTATAATTACAAATCAGATGGTGATTATAGAATCACTGTAAAACACTTGGGTCATCTTCATAAAAGCTGTTATGGTGTATGTGACTCCTTGGCCGTGGCGATTTATCCCTCACCCTCAATATTTTCTTCCTGTTGCCTCTCCACTTGCCCCCCCCCCTTCACTCAGAGCCTGAAGTAGTCAGGAACCTTACTGTCACTGGAATCACAACAACTTCTGTGTCTCTGAGCTGGATTGAGCCAGAGGGAAACAGCTCCCACTATAAAGTAGAGTGGACTAATGGAAGTGACTCTAAGACAAATGAAACACATGAATCTTATATTACCATTCCTGATCTGACTCCTGGAGTGCTGTATACATTCAGAGTCAAAGCTGTGACTGATCAGCACAAAACTGAAGGAAACAGCGTTAATGTATCTCAGTATACCAGTAAGTAATAATAATAATATTAAAACTTATATAGTGCTTTGCTAACACTCAAAGTCGCTTTACAATAAACGGCAGTGAAATCGGGGACTATCCACACACCAGTGGGCCTGCATACCACATGTCTAGGAGCCAGACCTCCTCTGGGTCCCTTGTAGTTCAGCCAGGGTCCAAGGTGTACCCAGTTACCTTGTGTCGGCACGAGGAGGCACTACATAGGGCTTGCTGTTCTAGAGGCTTTGTGCTGGCAGGGAGAATCTTAAGTGCTCAGCTCTCCTGTTTGAATTTCTGCTAGACAGCGGTGAAGGTTGAGATTAAGACGTGACAGACACAACACTACACCAACACACTAGACACTTAACAACAACCGATACACACACACACACACGTAATCTTCTGCTTTTGTCAGAAGTTCCTGAATTTGTTCGTCATCATTTTCAATGAGTGCTTACATATTGATTGGGACACATCTTGTCTGAGAACATCATTTTGTCACTGTTGATAAGCCCTGTGTCAAAGGCTCATCTTGGGTTACACTGACATCACAAATATTTTACATTTCACATCATATGATTTTTTTTCTATTGACTGACAAAAGTAATTTTGTGAAGCATCCTTTCTTCTAAAAGAAAACGTGTCCTTACTAAAGGCGTTTTGGATCTACACAGTTGAGAAAATGTTTAGTCTCGACTACGTCAGCTTGGGCTGTTTTTTCCATGTAGCTTCATATAAACAGTATGTAAAGCTGGTCTCAGATACATAATAATTAACACTATAATCTCTCTCTATCATTTTTCTGTCTTATACTGATAGAACATTTTGTGTGTGTCTTAAGTGGACTAAAGCAAAGGGAAACACAGTAAATGACAATAGGGTTCAGCAGTATAGCTTAAAGTAGAGTGGAAAGAATAGAAGAGAACATAGTTGTAAATTAATGTCAGAGGCAATAGAATTAAATTACAGTTGTGAAATGTAATTATGATTACAAATCTGGTGTTGATTTTTTAAATCACTGCAAAACACTTGGATCATGTTCATAATACCTGTGAAGGCATTTTGGCTCAAGGTTTAAATCAGTGACATTACATGTGTATGTCACTCCTTGGCCGTGGCGATTTTTCCCTCACCTTCAATATGTTGTTCCTGTTGCCTCTCCATTTGCCCGCCTCTCACTCACAGAGCCTGAAGTAGTCAGGAACCTTACTGTCACTGGAATCACAACAACTTCTGTGTCTCTGAGCTGGATTGAAGCAGAGGGAAACAGCTCCCACTATAAAGTAGAGTGGACTAATGGAAGTGACTCTAAGACAAATCAAACACATGAATCTTATATTACCATTCCTGGTCTGACTCCTGGAGTACTGTATACATTCAGAGTCAGAGCTGCCACTGATCAGAGCAAAACTGAAGGAAACAGCGTAAATGTGTCTCAGTGTACAAGTAAGTATCTATTTGGTTTAACACAAGTTGCTCAGTGGTAAAACTAACATACCAACATGTATTCACTTCAGTTAAAGCTGAACTGCTGAGTCTTCTGTGTAAAGAAACACAGGTTTGTTAACATTCATAATTTCACTCATGCAGCTGTATAGAATACAATGTTTGACCCTAAAGACTACGTTGACAAAGATTATTACCTTCAGAAATGTTTGGAAAATCCATTATTATCATATCTATAACAACACAATGCTGCTAGGTTTACAATTGGATTTCAGCACTGCATTTTGGAAAGGAAGCTGTTGTGATCCAAGTGTTTTTGTTGTGTAAAAGGCTCCTCAGTGGCAAAGCGCCAGGTGTGGGAGATTCGCCCTGAGATGCTGAAGGCTCTGGACATTGTTGGGTTGTCTTGGTTGACACACCTCTTCAGTGTCACGTGGAGGTCAGGGACAGTACCTTTGGAGTGGCAAACTGGGGTGGTGGTTCCCATATTCAAAAAGGGGGACCGGAGGGTGTGCTCCAATTATCGGGGCATCACATTGCTCAGCCTCCCTGGGAAAGTCTACTCTAGGGTGCTCGAAAGGAGGCTCCGACCAATTGTTGAACTTCAGAACCAGGAGGAACAATGCGGATTCCATCCTGGCCGTGGAACAACTGAACAACTCTTAACCTTTGCAGAAGTGTTAAGAGGGGCATGGGAGTTTGACCAGCCTGTCTATATGTGTCTTGTGGACTTGGAGAAGGCTTATGACCATGTACCCTGGAGCACTCTGTGGAGGGTACTGTGGGAGTATGGGGTACCGGGGCAGTTGCTACAAGCCATCCGGTCCTTGTGTAACCAAAGTGAGAGCTGTATCCTTATTCTTGGCACAAAGTCAAACATGTTTTCGGTGGGTGTTGGGCTCCACCCAGGTTTTCCCTTATCTCCGATTCTGTTTGTGATATTCATGGACAGGATCTCAAGGCGCAGCCAAGGTGAGGAGTGTTTCCATTTTGGGAACCTCAGAATTGCATCTCTGCTCTTCGCAGATGATGTGGTTTTGTTGGCTTCATCAGAACACGACCTCTTGCACGCACTGGGGCGGTTTGCAGCTGAGTGTGAAATGGCTGGGATGAGAGTCAGCACCTCCAAGTCTGAGGCCATGGTTCTCTACCGGAGAATGGCGGCTTGCTCGCTCCGGGTTGGGGATGAGTTGTTGTCTCAAGTGAAGGAGTTCAAGCATCGAGGGGTCTTGTTCACAAGTGAGGGTAGGATGGAGTGGGAGATTGACAGACGGATTGGTGTAGCATCAGCAGTAATGCAGACATTGTACCGGACTGTTGTGGCAAAGAAGGAGCTGAGCCGGAAGGCAAAGCTCTCAATTTACCAGTCAATCTTCGTTCCAATACTCGCCTATGATCACAAGATTTAAGTAGTGTTCGAAAGGGTGAGATCGCGGATACAAGTGGCTGAAATTAGTTTCCTCCATAGGGTGTCTGGGCTCAGCCTTAGAGATAGGGTGAGGAGCTTGAACATCCGGAGGGAGCTTAGGTTACAGCCGCTGCTCCTTCACATTGAAAGGAGCCAGTTGAGATGGTTCGGGCATCTGATTAGGATGCCTCCTGGGTCCTTTCCTTTGGAGGTTTAACAGGCATGGCCAACTCTGAGGAGTCCCCGGGGCAGACCCAGAACTCGCTGGAGGGACTACATGTCCAATCTGACCTGGAAATGCCTTGGGATCCCCCAGGAGGAGCTGGAGCGCGTTGCTGGGGAGAGGGACGTCTGTAGTGCCCTACTTAACTTGCTGCCACCACGACACGACCCCGCAAAAATGGCTGAAGATAAGATGAGATGAGATAAAACACTTGGTTCATCTTCAGAATGGCTGTCAAGACATTTTAGCCCAAGTTTATATCAGTGACATTACAGGTATATGTGACTCCTTGGCAATGAGGATTTATCCCTCACCCTCAATATTTTCTTCTTGGTGCCTCTCCATTTACCCCCTTTTTTCACTCAAAGAGCCTGAAGTAGTCAGGAACCTTACTGTCACTGGAATCACAACAACTTCTGTGTCTCTGAGCTGGATTGAGCCAGAGGGAAACAGTTCCCACTAGAATATTTTGGCTCAGGGTTTAAATCAGCGACATTACAGGCATATGTGACTCCTTGGCCATGGCGATTTATCCCTCACTGTCAATATTTTCTTCCTGTTGCTTCTCCATTTACCCCCCTCTTTTACTCACAGAGCCTGAAATAGTCAGGAACCTTACTGTCACTGGAATCACAACAACTTCTGTGTCTCTGAGCTGGATTGAGCCAGAGGGAAACAGCTCCCACTATAAAGTAGAGTGGACTAATGGAAGTGACTCTAAGACAAATCAAACAAATGAATCTTATATTACCATTCCTGATCTGACTCCTGGAGTGCTGTATACATTCAGAGTCAAAGCTGCCACTGATCAGGACAAAACTGAAGGAAACAGCATAAATGTGTCTCAGTATACAGGTAAGTGGCTATTCGGTTTAACACAAGTTGCTCAGTGGTAAAACTAACACACCAACATGTATTCATTTCAGTTAAAGCTGAACTGCTGAGTCTTCTGTGTAAAGAACCAAAGGCTTGTTAACATTTATAATTTCACTGGCGCAGATGCAAGCTATGTTGTTATACCCTACTGACAAAGGTTATTACCTTGAGACATGTTTGGAAAAACCTATAATAATAATAATAATATCAAGCTTACATAGCGCTTTCATAACACTGAACGTCGCTTTACAATAAACGGGGTGAAAAAATAAAACGGATAAACATAGCACAAACATACAGGGGTGGATGGGAAGGGGGGGCTATGAGAAGGAGAAGCAGCAGCTACACATGATGACAGCAGTACTCTCTGACATAAACATATACAAATGGGCAAGGGAAAAAAAAGCAACAGCACTGTAGACGTTGATATTCTGTAGGGGTTTACTCCCGTAGCCTATTCCTCTCCCGAGGTAACCACAAGGCAGTGGCACTATTTAACCCATAGCTGGGGGCTGGTTTGTGGGCATCAGGGACTATCCACACACTGGTGGGCCTGCGTACCGCACATCTAGGGGCCAGACCTCCTCCGAGTCCCTTGCAGTTCAGCCGGGGTCCAAGGTGTACCCGGTTATGGTGTGTTGCCATGAGGAGGCACTGCATAGGGCTTGGTGTTGGAGAGGCTATGTACTGGCAGAGAGAGACTTACGTGCTCGGCTCTCCTGTTTGCATTTCCGCTAGCCGTTGGTGAAGGTTGAGAGTGAGACGTGACAGGCACAGAACACCACACCGACACACTAGACGCTACACAACAACATGACTTCTTACACAAGAATGTCAGACACATATAATTTTAATACGTATAACAACACAATGTCCCAAGGTTTACATCCAGATTTCCGCACTGCGGTTTGGAGAGGAATCTCCTGTGATCTAAGTGTTTTTGTTGTGGTACAGGAACTCACTTTGCTCTGTAGCGCTACTAGCGGCCAAAATCTCGACAGTTCAACTGTAAAACATATCCATGATCCTTAGCGACAGGCTTACATATTGCTTGGGACATATATCTCCTTTGAGAACATCATTTTGTGGCTGTTGATAAGCCGTGTGTGAAAGGCTCATCATGGGTTATACTGACATGACAACTATTTTATTTTTCACATCGTACAATTTGTCCGATAAAAGTAATCTTAGCAAAGGTTTTTGTAGATCTAAACTGTTAAGAAAATGTTTTGTCTCGACCAGGTCAGCTTTGAATGTTTTTCCATGGTTCAGTAGTATGGGTTAAAATAGAGTGGAAAGAATAGAATGCAATAAAATAGAAGAAAACAGAAAATCGTTTAAAATAATGTTAGAGGCAATGGAATTAAATTATACTTGGGAAATTTAATTATAACAAATCAGATGGCGATTTTTTTTTTAATCACTGCAAAACGCTTGGATCATGTTCATAATACCTGTGAAGGCATTTTGGCTGAAGGTTTAAATCAGTGACATTACAGGCATATGTGACTCCTTGGCTATGGTGATTTATCCCTCACCCTCAATATTTTCTTCCTGTTGCCTCAACTCTAAGGCGTATCCATGATCCTTAGCTACAGGCTTACATAGTGATTGGGACACATCTTGTCTGACAACATCATTCTGTGACTGTCGATAAGACGTGTCAAAGGCTCATCATGGGTTAAACCGCCATGACAACTATTTTATTTTTTGCATCATGTGATTTTTTTTTTTTTATTGTTCGGTAAAAGTAATTTCACAAGGTATCATTTCTTTTCCTAAAAGAAAACGTGATCTTCGCAAAGGTTTTTGTAGCTCTACAGTGTTAAGAAAATGTTTTGACTCGACCAGGTCAGCTTGGAATGTTTTTCCATGAATAGGGTTCAGTAGTATGGGTTAAAATAGAGTGGAAAGAATAGAATAGAATAACATAGAACAAAACAGAAAATCTTTTAAATTAATGTTGGAGGCAATAGAATTAAATTGCAATTGTGAAATTTAATTATGATTGCAAAACAAGAGGTGATTTTTCATCGCTGCGAAACACTTGGATCATGTTCAGAATACCTGTGAAGGCATTTTGGCTCAAGGTTTAAATCAGTGACATTACAGGCGTATGTCACTCCTTGGCCATGGTGATTTATCTCTCACCCTCAATATTTTCTTCCTGTTGCCTCTCCATTTGCTCCCCTCTTTCACTCACAGAGCCTGAAATAGTCAAGAACCTTACTGTCACTGGAATCACAACAACTTCTGTGTCTCTGAGCTGGATTGAGCCAGAGGGAAACAGCTCCCACTATAAAGTAGAGTGGACTAATGGAAGTGACTCTAAGACAAACCAAACACATGAATCTTATATTACCATTCCTGGTCTGACTTCTGGAGTGCTGTATACATTCAGAGTCAGAGCTGTGACTGATCAGGAAAAGACTGAAGGAAACAGCATAAATGTGTCTCAGTATACAAGTAAGTATCTATTTGGTTTAGCACAAGTTTCTCAGTGGTAAAACTAACATACCAACATGTATTCAATTAAAGCTGAATAACATTATTATTATTATTATTGACTTACTTACACATAAGCACATATATACACAAGCACTGACTTATGTATTTATGCCTTAAAGGAAATTGTAAACAAATACAGAGGCAAAAACTCATCGATTCTTATGTGTTTTATTGATGCTTCTAAAGCTTTTGATCGTGTTTATCATAGAAAGTTGCTTGTTAAATTTAGTCAAAGAGGGGTGCCTAAATACATTGTGAGAATTCTGGCTTATTGGTATGCCCACCAGACTATGCAAGTGAAATGGGGTAATAGTGTTTTAACTCCATTTGGGGTCAGCAATGGTGTCAGACAAGGGGGAATTCTGTCTCCAGTTCTCTACAATTTATATATTGATGTTTTGTCTAAGCAGTTGAAAGCCTGTAATACTGGGTGCATGACTGGTAATATCTTGGTGAACCATATTATGTATGCAGATGACCTTGTCATTCTTAGTCCCTGTAGCGCTGGTCTCCAGCTGCTCTTTGATATATGTTCTGTGCATGGTGTGGAGCACGATATCAAATACAATGCTAGTAGAGTATTGTCATGCTCTGCAGAACCAAAGAGGTCAATCATCTAAAATTTCCCGATTTCAAATTGTCTGATAATAATCTTGTGGTATGTAATTAGATGAAATATCTTGGGCACTATATTACTGAACAAATGACAGACGATGATGATATTTATAGGCAATGCCACATGCTGTATGCACACTCTGTCATGCAAGTTTGGTATGTGTTCAGTTAGTGTGAGGACGTCTCTGTTCAGAGCATATTGTACAACACTCTATACTGCGCCCCTGTGGTCAAATTATAAAAAAAACAAGCTTACAGAGGCTTCAAGTAGCTTATAATGATGCTATGAGAATACTACTAAAAAGACCTAGATGGTGTAGTGCAAGTGAAATGTTTGTGGCTGCAGGAGTCAGTACCTTTCAGGCTCTTCTAAGAAAGCTCATGTATAGATTTATTTGCCGGCTCAATGACTCTGATAATGTCATCATCAAGAGTTTAACTAATACAAGATTCAGTGCCACATGCTACCATTCCCGGCAGTTGGACGACTGGTATAGCTGCCTTCTTATAACACACTGACTTGTTCCATTTATGTTATTTTATTGTGTTTACTCTGTGTATTGTCTAGGGTTTGTCTTTTACCTATTTGTCTTTGTCTGTTATGGACCCTGAGTCTGTAATAAAGCTTTGTATTGAGTAATAATAATAAAATTAAATCAAACTTATATAGTGTTTTTCTAACACTCAAAGTCGCTTTACAATAAACGGCGGTGAAACAAGACAACAGATAAACATAACACAGACATACGGGGTGGATGAGAAGGGGGGGGGGCTACAATAGTGAGAAGCGGCAGCCACACACGACGCCAACAGTACTCTCTGACTTAAACAGATACAAAAGGGCAAGAAAAACAAAAAAACAACAGCACTGTAGACTTGATTTTCTGTAGGGGTTTACTCCTGTAGCCTATCCCTCTCCCGAGGTAACCACTAGGCAGTGGCACTATTTAACCCATAGCTGGGGGCTGGTTTGTGGGCGTCAGGGAATATCCACACACCGGTGGGCCTTCGTACCACACGTCTAGGGGCCAGACCTCCTCCTAGTCCCTTGTAGTTCAGCCAGGGTCCAAGGTGTACCCAGTTACCTTGTGTCGCCACAAGGAGGCACTAAATAGGGCTTGCTGTTGGAGAGGTTATGTACTGGCAGGGAGAGACTTACTGCTCAGCTCTCTTGTTCGCATTTCTGCTAGTCAGTGGTGAATGTTGAGAGTGAGACGTGACAGGCACAGAACACTACACCAACACCCTAGACTGGGGATAGGCAACATGGTCCAGAAAGGTCCGGTGTGGGTGCAGGTCTTTGTTCCAACCAAGCAGTTACACACTTGATTCTATAGATCAACCAATAGTCTTGTTCCAACCAAGCAGTTACAGACCTGATTCTATTCGTCAACCAATAGTCTTTGCTAAGGACCTTGATTTGTAGACTCAGGTGTGCAACTCCTTGGTTGGAACAAAGACCTGCAACCACACCAGACCTTTCTGGACCATGTTGCCTATCCCTGCACTAGACGCTTCACAACAACCTATATAAAGTAGCTATTCGGTTCAACACAAGTTGCTCAGTGGTAAACTAACATACCAACATGTGTTCATTTCAGTTAAAGCTAAACTGCTGAGTCTTCTGTGTAAAGAAACAAAGGTTTATTAACATTCATAATTTCACTGCCACAGATGTAGACTACGTTGTTGGACCCCAAAAACTATGTTGACAAAGGTTATTGCCTTCAGATATGTTCAGAAGATCTATATTTTTAATACCTATATCAACACAATGCCCCAAGGTTTACATCCAGATTTCTGCATCGTGGTTTGGAGAGGAAGCTCCTGTGATCTAAGTGTTGTTGTTGTGGTACAGGAACCCACTTTGCTCTGTAGCACTACTAGTGGCTAAAATCTCTGCAGTTCAACATGTATTTCATGATCCTTAGCTACAGGTGTACATATTGATTGGGACATCTCTTGTTTGACAACATCATTTATGTGACTGTTGATAAGCCATGTTTCAAAGGCTCATCGTGGGTTATACTGACATGACAACTATTTTATTTTTCGCATTGTACAATTTTGTTTCACTTGAGGTTGGAATGTTTTTTTTTCCGTGAATAGGGCCCATTAGTATGGCTTAAAATCAAGTGGAAAGAATAGAATAGAATAGGACATAGTTTAAAATAATGTTAGACATGATAGAATTAAATTACGATTGGAAATTTAATTGTGATTACAAATCAGATGGTGATTTTTGAATCACAGTAAAACACTTGGCTCATATTCATAATAGCTATGAAGGCATTTTGGCCCAAGGTTTACATCAGTGACATTACAGTTGTATGTGACTCCTTGCCTGTGACAATTTATCCCTCACCCTCAATATTTTCTTCCTGTTGCCTCCCCATTTTCCCCCGTCTTTCACTCACAGAGCCTGAAGTAGTCAGGAACCTTACTGTCACTGGAATCACAACAACTTCTGTGTCTCTGAGCTGGATTGAGCCAGAGGGAAACAGCTCCCACTATAAAGTAGAGTGGACTAATGGAAGTGACTCTAAGATTAATCAAACACATAAATCTTATATTACCATTCCTGATCTGACTCCTGGAGTGCTGTATACATTCAGAGTCAAAGCTGTGACTGATCAGCACACAACTGAAGGAAACAGTGTAAATGTGTCTCAGTATACAAGTAAGTGGCAATTTGGTTTAACACAAGTTGCTCAGTGGTAAAACTAACATACCAACATGTATTCACTTCAGTTTATGTTGAACTGCTGAGTCTTCTGTGTAAAGAAACACAGGTTTGTTAACATTCATAATTTCAATGGCGCAGATGCAAACTATGTTGTTATACCCCACTGAGTATGTTGACAAAGGTTATTGCCTTCAGACATGTTTGGAAAATCTAGATTTATAATATCTAAAAGAACACAATGCCCCAAGGTTTACGTCCAGATTTCTGCGCTGTGGTTTGGAGAGGAAGCTCCCTTGATCTAAGTGTTTTTGTTGTGGTACAGGAACCCACTTTGCTCTGTAGCGCTATTAGTGGCAAGGTCTCTGCAGTTCATCTTTAAGACCTATTCCATGATCCGTAGTTACAGGCTTACATATTGATTAGGACACATCTTGTTTGAGAATATCATTTTGTGGCTGTTGATAAGCCGTGTGTCAAAGGCTCATCATGGGTTAAGCTGACATGACAACTATTTTATTTTTTGCATGGTACTTTTTTTTTTTATTGTCCGATAAAAGTAATTTTGCGAAGTATCATTTCTTTTACTCAAAGAAAATGTGTTCTTATCAAAGGCTTTCGTGGATCTACACTGTTAAGAATTTTTTTGTCTCACCACGTGAGGTTGGAGTATTTGTTCCCTGTAACGTCACTGATAAAGTATGTAAAGCTGGTCTGGGATACATAATAATTAACACTGTAATCTCTCCCCTTCATCCTTTCCCTGTCTTACACTGATAGAACATTTTGTGTGTGTCTTAAGTGGATTAAAGCAAAGGGAAACACAGTAAATAACAATAGGGTTCAGTAATATAGCTTAAATTAGAGTGGAAAGAGTAGAAGAGAACATAGTTGTAAAGTAATGTTAGAGGCTATAGAATTAAATTATGACTGCAAAATTTCATTATAATTACAAATCAGATGGTGATTATAGAATCACTGTAAAACACTTAGGTCATCTTCATAATAGCTGTTAAGGTGTATGACTCCTTGGCTGTGGCAATTTATCCCTCACCCTCAATATTTTCTTCCTGTTGCCTCTCCACTTGCCCCCCCCCCCCTTTTCACTCACAGAGCCTGAAGTAGTCAGGAACCTTACTGTCACTGGAATCACAACCACTTCTGTGTCTCTGAGCTGGATTGAGCCAGAGGGAAACAGCTCCCACTATAAAGTAGAGTGGACTAATGGAAGTGACTCTAAGACAAATCAAACACATGAATCTTATATTACCATTCCTGGTCTGACTCCTGGAGTGCTGTATACATTCAGAGTCAAAGCTGCGACTGATCAGCACAAAACTGAAGGATACAACGTAAATGTGTCTCAGTATACCAGTAAGTAATAATAATAATAACAATAAAAATAATATTAAATCAAATTTATATAGTGCTTTTCTAACACTCAAAGTCACTTTACAATAAATGGCAGTGAAATCAGGTAACATCCACACACCGGTGGGCCTGCGTACCGCACCTCTAGGGGCCAGACCTCCTCCTAGTCCCTTGTAGTTCAGCCAGGGTCCAAGGTGTACCCAGTTACCTTGTGTCGCCACGAGGAGGCACTACTTAGGGCTTGCTGTTGTAGAGCCTATGTACTGGTAGGGACAGACTTACATGCTCAGCTCTCCTGTTTGCATTTCTGCTAGCCAGAGGTGAAGGTTGAGATTGGGACGTGACAGACACAGAACACTACACCAACACACTAGACGCTTCACAAGAACCGATACACACACACACACACACACACACACACACACACACACACACACACACACACACACACACACACACACACACACACACACACACACACACACACACACACACACACACACACACGCAGTCTTCTGCTTTTCTCAGAAGTTCCTGAATTTGTTCGTCATCATTTTCAATGAGTGCTTACATATTGATTGGGACACATCTTGTCTGAGAACATCATTTTGTCACTGTTGATAAGCCCTGGCTCAAAGGCTCATCTTGGGTTATACTGACATCACAACTATTTTACTTTTCACATCATACGATTTTTTTCTATTGGCCAATAAAAGTAATTTTGTGAAGTATCCTTTCTTCTTCTAAAAGAAAACATATTCTTACCAAAGGCATTTTGGATCTACACTGTTACAAAAATGTTTAGTCTCGACTACGTCAGCTTGGGCTGTTTTTTCCATGTAGCTTCATATAGACAGTATGTAAAGCTGGTCTCGGATAGATAATTAACAACATTTTGTGTGTGTCTTAAGTGGGCTAAAGCAAAGGGAAACACAGTAAATAACGATAGGGTTCAGTAATATAGCTTAAATTAGAGTGGAAAGAATAGAAGAGAACATAGTTGTAAAGTAATGTCAGAGGCAATAGAATTGAATTATGACTGCAAAATTTAATTATAATTACAAATCAGATGGTGATTATAGAATCACTGTAAAACACTTGGGTCATCTTCATAATAGCTGTTTATGCATTTTGGCTCAAGGTTTACATCAGTGACATTACAGGTGTATGTGACTCCTTTATGAGGATTTATCCCTCACCCTCAATATTTTCGTCCTGTTGCCTCTCCATTTGCCTGCCTCTTTCACTCACAGAGCCTGAAGTAGTCAGGAACCTTACTGTCACTGGAATCATAACAACTTCTGTGTCTCTGAGCTGGATTGAGCCAGAGGGAAACAGCTCCCACTATAAAGTAGAGTGGACTAATGGAAGTGACTCTAAGACAAATCTAACACATGAATCTCATATTACCATCCCTGATCTGACTCCTGGAGTGCTGTATACATTCAGAGTCAGAGCTGTGACTGATCAGCACAAAACTGAAGGAAACAGCGTAAATGTGTCTCAGTATACAAGTAAGTGGCTATTTGGTTTAACACAAGTTGCTCAGTGGTAAAACTAACATGCCAACATGTATTCACTTCAGTTAAAGCTGAACTGCTGAGTCTTCTGTGTAAAGAAGACAGACCTTGTAAAGGTCTGTTAACATTCATAATTTCACTCATGCAGATGTATAGAATACGTTGTTTGACCCTAAAGACTATGTTGAAAAAGCTTATTACCTTCAGACATGTTTGGAAAATCTAGAACTATCATATCTATAACAACACAATGCTGCTAGGTTTACGATTGGATTTCAGCTCTGCATTTTGGAAACTTTAAGATGTATTCCATGATCCTTAGTTACAGGCTTAATCAATCAATCAATCAATCAATTAAGCTGCATTTTATATAGTACTTTTCTATGTGCGACAGCCGCTCAAAACGCTTTACAATGAATTAATTCAAACACACACATACACACATACACACACACACACACAATCTTCTGCTTTTCTCAAAAGTTCCCGAATTTGTTCTTCATCATTTTCAATGAGTGCTTGCATATTGATTGGGACACATCTTGTCTGAGAACATCATTTTGTGACTGTTGATAAGCCCTGGCTCAAAGGCTCATCTTGGGTTATACTGACATCACAACTATTTTACTTTTCACATCATGTGATTTTCTTCTATTGGCTGATAAAAGTCATTTTGTGAAGCATCCTTTCTTCTTCTAAAAGAAAATGTGTTCTTACCAAAGGCGTTTTGGATCTACCCTGTTAAGAAAATGTTTAGTCTTGACTACGTCAGCTTGGGCTGTTTTTTCCATGTAGCTTCATATAAACAGAGCCTGAAGTAGTCAGGAACCTTACTGTCACTGGAATCACAACAACTTCTGTGTCTCTGAGCTGGATTGAGCCAGAGGGAAACAGCTCCCACTATAAAGTAGAGTGGACCAATGGAAGTGACTCTAAGACAAATGAAACACATGAATCTTATATTACCATACCTGATCTGACTCCTGGAGTGCTGTATACATTCAGAGTCAGAGCTGTGACTGATCAGGACAAAACAGAAGGAAACAGCGTAAATGTGTCTCAGTGTACAAGTAGGTAGCTATTCAGTTTAACACAAGTTGCTCAGTGGTAAGACTAACATACCAACATGTATTCGTTTCAGTTAAGCTGAACTGCTGAGTCTCGTGTAAAGAAACAGGTATATTAACGTTCATAATATCGATGTGTCGCAATATAAAAGTGAGTAGTATTTCAATTTAACACAAGATGCTCAGCGGTAATACTAACATGCCAACATGTAGTCTTATTCATCTCATTTTTGTAATTTTCAGTGACTATTAGTAACCTGTGTCAAACACTCCATGATATTACTGATATGCAAAGTATTTTTTTTCACATCACACAATTTTCTATTGTTTTATAACAGAATTTTGTGAAGGCTCTTTTCTAAAAGAAAATGTAATATTATCAAAGGCTTTCATGGATCTATGCTATTTTGTTTTTCATTTTTGTCTTGACTATGTCAACTTGGTATGCTTTTTTAACCATGTAGCTTCATCTTATAGTATGATAAACTAGTCTGGGACAGATTATGAAAATAGAAGTAAAATACTTTTTTTTTCAGGGATTGTAGTGGACCTACTAAGATGCTTTGTTTCAAGCATTGACAGTCAGGATTTTTTTTTCAATATACAGTGGCTATAAAAAGTACCCCTGCTAAAATAGCAGGTTTTTGTGATGTAAAAAAAAAAAACTAAATCAAGATAAATCATGTCGGAACGCTTTCCATTTTCTTTTTTCCCCCTTTTTTTAAATTTTTTTTTTAATCGCAACCTAAAAACATAAAGTGAAAAACAATCAGAAATATTTTTTGGGAAAAACACAAAAATACAAAATTTACAACAACCAATAAGGTTGCCATTGTTGGTACCCCTAAACTAATAGTTTGTTGAAGCACCTTTTGATTTTCTTAATTTATTTTATTTATTTATTTAGGTTTGTCAAACTTAAAATGTTGAGATCACAGTCCTTTCCTGTTACCATCGGTGTTCTCTAGGGATCTGTATTGGGAACCTCCTATTTATTATTTACCTATTACCTCTTGGCCACATTTTAAGGAAAGTTAGCATTCAATTTCATTTCTATGCAGATGACATCCAGCTTTATCTATCCACCAATCCTACCTCCACTCTTCCACCCACTTCCTTTTCTGACTGCTTACTAGAAATTAAACCCTGGTTTCCATACCACTTCCTCAAACTTCTAAACCTGATAGTTTTTCTCCAACTATTGACAATTGTATAGGTCCTCCATCGCCCCAGGTTAAGAGTCTTGGTGTCATCTTGGACAGCACATTATCATTTGATGCTTACATCAGCAATGTTACTCTGTCTGCATACTTCCACCTACGCAATATTAATCGTCTTCGCCTGTCACTTACACTTAACAGCACCGCCATACTCGTTCACACCCTGGTTACATCTTGTATTGACTACTGTAATTCTATCCTCTTTGGTCTTCCCCTTGTGTCTTCATAAACTTCAATTGGTCCAGAATTCAGCGGACCATATCATTACCAGAACTCCTTCCATAGATCATATCACTCCTGTTCTTCAGCAACTCCCTTGGTTTCCTGTTAAATAACGTATTGACTTCAAGATCCTGCTTCTCACATTTAACACCCTTAATAACCTGGCCGCTTCATATCTTTCTGAACTCCTTCATATCCACATGCCCTCCCGCACTCTCAGATCCTCTTCTACTCTTCACCTCACTACACAATTGGCCTGCTTGACTACCATGGGGTCTAGAGCCTTCAGTCATTCCGTCCCCCGCCTATGGAACTCTCTCCCACAAGACCTTTGCACCATTAACTCTCTCTTAACTTTCAGCCATTTTGGAGTACGTGAAATGTAACTCTCTCTTAACCTTCAAATCCCATCTCAAAACGTACCTTTTCAAACTGGCATATTCGGTTTGTCCATGCTTCATTGAGTTTTGTGCAGATGATGATTTTATACTTATCTATTGTATTAACTTCTTATTGTCTACCCTGCTTTGTTTTGATTTTATGCTGTCTGATACAGTGCTGCTTGTTTGTTGTTTTTTTTAAATACGTTTATTGGCATTTACAATTTTAGTATATACAAGTCACATAGTGAATTTAACACAATAAACCCCTCAACTCCACCCACCCCCTCCCAACATTCCCAGATCCTCAAGGAGAAATAGAGATTAAAGAAATATTGAAATTACATACAACTAAATCGAAAACAAAAAAAAAATCAAGAAAAATAAATAATAAGTATGGTTCACCTATACACTACAAATCTCTGTTTACAATCTATACTAGTTGGGCCATTTCTGACTTGAGTCAAGAGGCACCCCAGTCTGTTACACTGGTTAAATTGTCAAAGTAAGTCAGAAAGGGCATCCAGACTTTTGAACTTGTCCCTGCTACCCCTTAAGGTAAATTTTCTCTTTTCCAACTTGAGATGAAACATAATATCTCTGATCCATCTGACATGGGTTTGGGGGTCTTGAGCTCCTCCAATTTAAGAGTATTAGGTGCTGAGCTAGTAATGTAGTAAAGGCCACCAATTTATACATGTTAGATGGCCAGTCACAGTCTTCAGGTCTCACACCAAGTATGGCAATTAAAGGATGCAGATCAATAGTTGTACTAAAAATTTCGCTTAAGGATTTAAATATTGCTGACCAAAATGTATGTCGATCAGGGCATGTCCAGAACATATGCAACAAGGTAGCTGGTGCATATTTACATCTGTCACAAGTGGGGTTGATGTTGGGGTCAGTAACGTGCAGTGAGGTCCGTGGCTGGGTAGGCAGAAGACAGCAAGCCAGAGGGTGGGAGGGAGTCAAAATACATGCGTTCACAAAACGCGAGGCAGGTTAGCGATGTGCCTCATCGTTGATACTGAAAGACACTGTAAGAACAGACAACGCATGCGCAAAACTCTGAAACCATTTGCTTTCATTCCACACGCCAGAGAGAGGCACAAGCAGACTCTGCCTCAGCAGCCTGCATTCACGAATGCTAGCTTTGGAAGCAAGCCATCCTGAATAGGGCATGCCTTTTATTGATAAAACAAGTTTTGCATGATTTTTTAAAAATTATTTTACAACAATCTTAACAAATTAAAGCTAAAAAAATTTAAATAATAAATAAATAAATAAATAAATATTTTTGGTAACTATCATGATATTTATTTTTCTTTTCTTATTATCCTGGGTGAGGCACTGCCTACCCTGCCTCCCTTGACTGCACATCACTGGTTGGGGTAAATTTTGGCCAATTTAGCTTTGGTAAGGTGGACACGGTGAACAATCTTAAACTGAATAAGCCCAAATCTACTGCATGAAGAAGAAGAGTGTACCTGATCCAAAACTGCATCCCACAGATCATCAGGGAGAGGAGTACCAAGATCCTGCTCCCTGAGGTTTCTAAGACCAGCCATTGGCTGAGGATTTATAGTGACTAGTTATAGAGCCTTGTGATGGCACCCTTGAGACTAGCCTCTGTGGCTAAAAGTGTATTGATTAATGTTGTCAGATGTATCTCAGGGAAAGGATCGAAACCATTCTGAACAAAATGCCTTATCTGTAAATAGCGGTAGAAGTGGGAATGGGGTAGGTTAAAATTTTCTACCAATTGATTGAATGAAGCAAATATCCCATCAAAATACAAATCCTTTATAAATCGAATTCCATTCCCATGCCCTGCTTGAAAAGCCATATCTAACTTGGCAGGGGTAAAGAGGTGGTTTGACATAATGGGTATCATTAAGGAGGCTTTTTGCAGACCAAATGTTTTCCTAACTTGAGTCCATATATTGATTGTATGAGCTGTAACCGGATTTTTGTGTGATGTGCCAATTACCATTGGTAGTGGGGAAGTGACTAAGGAATGAATAAGAAGATCGTGGGATTCTATCTTTGCCCACTCAGGTGTGTGCTCAAGCAAGCTGCTTTGAACATGCATGACAACCTTTGGATATTACTAGCCCAATAGTAGTAAAGAATATTGGGTATAGCCATCCCTCCCAGTGCTTTGGGACGTTGTAGGAAGTCCTTACATATCCGATGCTGTCTGCCATCCCAGATAAAGTTAGAGAACATCCTGTCAAGAAAGCTAAACTGTTTTTTCAGAATGAATACAGGAATGTTCTGAAAAAGTTACAGGAACTTACGGGTGCTATTCATTTTAAGCAAGCTAATGCACCCAGCCATTGATAATGGTAATGTGCACCAGCACTGCATATCTTCTTTGCATTTGTCAATTAATGGGGAGCAGTTTAGTTTGTGTAAATGCTGAAAGGAGCGAGGAACTGTAATCCCCAAATATTTGAAATTTGAGGTCTCTCTCCAGAAGGGGAACATAGAGGCAGGGATACCAAGGGCCATAGGATTCAACAGGAAAACTTCACTTTTTTGCAGGTTCAACTTGTATCTGGAGAGATTCCCAAATTGTTCCAGCTTAGATAGGATAGAGGGAAGAGACATTGCAGGGTTGGTGATATATAAGAGAAGGTCATCAGCATATAATGGCACCTTGTGTACCCTACCACCTCGGATTATCCCTTCAAAGGAGCCACACTGTCATAAGAAAGCTTCAAGTGGCTCAATCACTAAATCAAAGCCGAGTCTTGGAAGTGCATCGAAAAGGAAACCCCATTCCACCTGATCAAAAGCCTTCTCTAAGGCAACTACAACTTCAGGTGACGCAGATTTCCACTGGGTGTATATTATGTCAAAATGCCTACGAGTATTATCGAAGGAGTGCCTACCCTGATAAATCCTGATTGATCGGGTGAAATAAGGGCTGGGAGAACCCCTTCAAGGTGCTTGGCTAAACATTTCGCAAGAATTTTAAAATCCGCATTAAGGAGACTGACTGGACGATAGGATTCACAGCACAGATGATCTTTATCTTTTTGGGGGACGAGACATATTAAGGCTTGCCTCAGTGTTTGCAGTAGCTGACCATCCGAGAGGGATTGATTATACATTTTCAGGAGTAATGGGGAGTTCATATGAGAACTTAAAAAATTCCACTGGGAACCTGTCTGGCCGAGGTGTTTTCCCCGACTGTATACACTTGATGGCTTCCTGAACCTCTTCCACCGTCAAACTGCTATCAAGGTTGGACTTCTCTGCATCTCTAAGTGTAGGTAAATCCAATCCTTGAAAAAGGGAATCTACCTCATCAGGACCATTACTACACTCGGATGTATATAGTTTACCATTATACTCAGCAAATGTATCAGTAATTTGTGTATGGACTGTAACTGTGGAACCTGAAGTGGTCTGTATTTGTGTAATTTGACGCAACACATATGCCTGGCATGCCTGGTGAGCCAAACGTCTGCCCATTTTGTCCCCAAACTCATAGGTAGTGTATTTAGCCATTGAAAGAAGATGTTCAACCTTAGCTGTTGAAGCCAAGTCAAATTCTGTATGAAGACAAATCCTGTTTTGGTAAAGTTCTGGGGTAGGGTGAAGTGGCATATTGTGCATCCAATTGGACAATGTTATCACTGAGGTCCTTTAGTTTGGATTTTTTTTTTCTTCATTATGTGAGGTGAAATTAATAATTTGGCCACGCAGGTAGGCTTTCCGAGTTTCCCAGAGAGTTCCATGGGAGATATCTGGTGTAGCATTTGTTTCAATAAAAAAAAACTTAATCTGGGTGCTCAAGTACCTAACAAATTTAGAGTCAGAGTAGAAGAGAGTTCAGGTGTGGGTTGTTCAGGGAAAGACAATTCAAAAGGAAAGGGGGGCATGATCAGAAATAACAATACTATGATACTTAATGTGGTCAGTGATGGGTATAAGCCGAGTGTCAAGAAGAAAATAATCAATTCGGGAATAGGTGTGGTGAACCGGCGAGAAAAAAGAAAATGTTCTTCTGGTTGGGAAACTAAATAGGGGTCAAATAACCCATATTGTTCAATGCAATTATTAATTACTTTGGCTGTCTTTGACAGTGGTAGAGGTCTGGTGGCGGAGCAATCTAACATGGGATTGAAGACACAATTAAAGTTTCCACCAATAATTAAAAAATGGTTGTCCACATCGGATAGAGCTGAGAACAAAGAAATAATAAAAGCATCATTGTACCACTTAGGTGCCTATTATATGTTTGCTAGGGTTACAGGTTTGTTTAAAAGTTTGCCAGTAACTATCACATATCTATCATTTGTGTCAGCTAAAACTTTTTCAGTTTCAAATGAAATATCTTTGTGAAAAATTCTAGCAGTTCCCCTGGCCCTTGAGTTAAATTTCGAATGAAAAACCTTCCCTACCCAGCTTTTTCGGATTTTGTTGACATCAGCATTACAAGTGTGTTTCTTGAAGAAATTATATACTCACATTTAACTAAGAGAGGTGAGCTAGTACTGTTTCTTTTCACTTGGTTGTTTACGTCCTTCACATTCCAAGAGATCAGATTAAGCTTTCTATTCCTAACCTTATTCATTAATGAGGGCAGTGGAACCATATAGATTGGTTAAATCCACAGAAGGAAAAGCCTTTTGCTCAACGAGAGATTGATGTAGGTGAATTGTAACATATCGTGTTTGCATAGCTGCAGTCTGTTCTGTCCCTACACAGCACCCGTACCTCTGTTCACACTGCGCAAAAAACAAGATGGCTCCCAACTGAGACATGTGTCCCGTTTTAAGTACATGGTGTCAGAAGTGGGATGGTGAGACCGTGAGGCCATCAGAAGCGCGTACGCCCAGAGGCGTGAGGGAGCTGATATGCTTAAAGTGCGGGGGGTAGTGTAACGTGCACGGATAAATAGACTCGCTAGCCCTTGGCTAATTGGTCGGACCCTTTAGTCGACTGATTAACGTTGTCGCCTGTGGTGCGGGAGATCCGGGTTCGCGTCTTTGCTGCGGCGGTTCCCAGGCTACCACCCAAATTCGCTACATTGATGTCAGAAGTCTGTCAAGAACAGAAAATCAAGAATAATGGCATATTCGCAATTTGAACACCCAAAGATCAACTGAGAGGCTCCTGATTTATATCAAGAGTGTGAAAGATTCAGGAGTCATATCACGTTCGTCTTCGATGGTCCTCTCTCTGAGCTAACGGATAAACAGCGAGCCGGTTGGCTAGGCACGTGGATCGGCGAGCAAGGTTGAGAAATCTACAAGACAAACTGGGCTGATGGTGAAAAAGAAGATCCCTCTAAAGTTTTGGATAAGTTTGCCAGCTACATCAGACCGAGGAAAAATAAGCAAAAAGCCAGGCATCATTTCAAACAAAGGAAACAAGGACCAAGTGAAAGTTTTGATAACTTTGTTAAGGATTTGAGACTCATACTCATGGATTGTGAGTACGCTGACCCAGATGACATGTTGACTGACGCCACAATCATGGGAGTAAGAGAAAAAAGGGTCCAAGAAAGACTGCTGGACAAAGGTGAGGACCTGACACTACCTAAAGCTACAGAAATCCCTCAGCAGTTTGAAATGTCACAGAAACACATAAAAATCGTCAGAGAGGATGATTCACAAGTATCAATATTTTCTGCCAAAGCAAAGCACCCATCATCTAATAAAATAACATACAGTAAAGGACAGTCAAAACCCACACATCAGAGGCAGGCATCAGTCAAGCAACCCAAAAGCTGCCCAAGTTGTGGAAAAGACCCCCAGCACAAGTGGAGCAAAGGAAAGTGCCCAGCTAAAGGCTCACTATGTTCCTACTGTAAAAAACCAAATCACTGGGTGGCTGTGTATTGCAAACGTGCAGTAAATTCAGTGAGTGTTGAACCAAGTCAGGATCCACTAGATGAGGAAATTCTGCACATAAATCTGACACAGACTGATAGTCCTGCAGATGACAAATGGAAAGTAAACCTGGAAATTCTGTCTGAGGAAGTACAAGTTCAGGATTGACACAGGTGCCAAATGCAATACACTGACCCTAGACAGATACCAGTTCCCCATATACACAGGGGAGCTAAAATGCTCTAGCACAGTACTTCATTCTTATTCCAACCACAAGCTAAAGCCTGTCGCTGCAGTTGATCTACTGATCAAACACAAGAAGTGTGAAGTGAGCGCATAGTTTGAAACTGTGGACATTGCACAGGAAAATGTACTCAGTGGTGATACAGCTGAGGCTTTAGGTCTGATTGTTCATCTGGACTCACTAAAAAACACTACGGAAAAAAAAACAAATCAAGCAGTACTGATGTCGCCATTCCAAGACTGAGTGTACCAACTGGACTTGATGAGTTCCCAGAACTGACACACACCACCAGAACCCTCCCAGGTACATACACAATCAAAATTGATCCAGATGCAAAGGCCGTGGTCCATCCTGTCCGCCGCCAACTAGCCACACTCAGAGAAAACATAGTGGAGAAACTACATGAGATGGAGAAAGATGGCTACATCACCAGAGTTGACCAACCTACAGAGTGGGTGAGCTCTATGGTAGCCGTAGTGCGTAATGGCAAGATAAGAATCTGCATAGATCCAAGTGATTTAGATAAAGTCATAAAGAGGGAGCACCACCCCATGCGCACCATAGAGGAGGTTGTTTCCACCATACCTGGTACCAAAGTCTTCTCAGTTCTGGATGCTAAATTTGTATTTCTTCAGATAGCGATGGATGAAGCATCATCCTTTCTCACGACCTTCAATACACCGATTGGAAGGTACAGATCGCCGAGACTCCCATTTGGACTAAAATGCGCACCGGAAATTTTCCAACTTATCATTGATGAAATGCTCGAGGGCAACGGAGGAACTGTCAGTGTGATGGATGATATTCTTACAGCAGCCCCCACAGTGGAGGAGCACGATCCTGTGCAGATCCTGTGCAGAGTAGTCGAGAGAGCAACGAAATACAATCTGAGGCTCAACTTCAACAAATGTCACATTCGTCAAGCAGCAGTGCCATATGTGGGACATCTAATAATGGCTGATGGACTAAAACCAGACCCTGTGAAAATTGAGGCAGTACAGTACATGTCACCGCCAACAGATCCTGTGCAGAGTTAGTCGAGAGAGCAACGAGCTACAATCTGAGGCTCAACTTCAACAAATGTCACATTCGTCAAGCAGCAGTGCCATATGTGGGACATCTAATAATGGCTGATGGACTGAAACCAGACCCTGTGAAAATTGAGGCAGTACAGTACATGTCACCGCCAACAGACAAAGATGGTGTCTGCTGCTTTTTGGGCTTTGTAACGTACCTGTCAAAGTTCATACCAAACCTCAGTGAAGAGGATGCTCCATGTGGAGTTTGCATGGCAGCCAGCATGGCAGCCAGCACAGCAGTGAGCTTTTGACAAACTCAAGAAGTTGTGTACACATCCTCCAGTGCTGAAGTTTTTCAACCCCGCAAAGCCTGTCAAATATACTGTGATGCCAGCAGCAGTGGACTAGGAGCGGTTTTGCTTGCCTTCTCATCCAGGTCACTGACCGACGCAGAAACACACTATATGGAAATTGAAAAGGAGATGCTCGCCATTGTGCATGCCTGCGTTGTTTCACATCTACACTACCGTTCAAAAGTTTGGGGTCACATTGAAATGTCCATATTTTTGAAGGAAAAGCACTGTACTTTTCAATGAAGATAACTTTAAACTAGTCTTAACTTTAAAGAAATACACTCTATACATTGCTAATGTGGTAAATGACTATTCTAGCTGCAAATGTCTGGTTTTTGGTGCAATATCTACATAGGTGTATAGAGGCCCATTTCAAGCAACTATCACTCCAGTGTTCTAATGGTACAATGTGTTTGCTCATTGGCTCAGAAGGCTAATTGATGATTAGAAAACCCTTGTGCAATCATGTTCACACATCTGAAAACAGTTTAGCTCGTTACAGAAGCTACAAAACTGACCTTCCTTTGAGCAGATTGAGTTTCTGGAGCATCACATTTGTGGGGTCAATTAAACGCTCAAAATGGCCAGAAAAAGAGAACTTTCATCTGAAACTCGACAGTCTATTCTTGTTCTTAGAAATGAAGGCTATTCCATGCGAGAAATTGCTAAGAAATTGAAGATTTCCTACACCGGTGTGTGCTACTCCCTTCAGAGGACAGCACAAACAGGCTCTAACCAGAGTAGAAAAAGAAGTGGGAGGCCGCGTTGCACAACTGAGCAAGAAGATAAGTACATTAGAGTCTCTAGTTTGAGAAACAGACGCCTCACAGGTCCCCAACTGGCATCTTCATTAAATAGTACCCGCAAAACACCAGTGTCAACATCTACAGTGAAGAGGCGGCTGCGGGATTCTGGGCTTCAGGGCAGAGTGGCAAAGAAAAAGCCATATCTGAGACTGACCAATAAAAGAAAAAGATTAAGATGGGCAAAAGAACACAGACATTGGACAGAGGAAGACTGGAAAAAAGTGTTGTGGACGGATGAATCCAAGTTTGAGGTGTTTGGATCACAAAGAAGAACGTTTGTGAGACGCAGAACAAATGAAAAGATGCTGGAAGAATGCCTGACGCCATCTGTTAAGCATGGTGGAGGTAATATGATGGTCTGGGGTTGCTTTGGTGCTGGTAAGGTGGGAGATTTGTACAGGGTAAAAGGGATTCTGAATAAGGAAGGCTATCACTCCATTTTGCAACGCCATGCCATACCCAGTGGACAGCGCTTGATTGGAGCCAATTTCATCCTACACACCTCCAAATTGTGCAAGAACTATTTAGAGCAGAAGCAGGCAGCTGGTATTCTATCGGTAATGGAGTGGCCAGCGCAGTCACCAGATCTGAACCCCATTGAGCTGTTGTGGGAGCAGCTTGACCGTATGGTACGCAAGAAGTGCCCATCCAACCAATCCAACTTGTGGGAGCTGCTTCTGGAAGCGTGGGGTGCAATTTCTCCAGATTACCTCAACAAATTAACAGCTAGAATGCCAAAGGTCTGCAATGCTGTAATTGCTGCAAATGGAGGATTCTTTGACGAAAGCAAAGTTTGATGTAAAAAAAATCTTATTTCAAATACAAATCATTATTTCTAACCTTGTCAATGTCTTGACTCTATTTTCTATTCATTTCACAACATATGGTGGTGAATAAGTGTGACTTTTCATGGAAAACACAAAATTGTTTGGGTGACCCCAAACTTTTGAACGGTAGTGTACATATTTGGAATGCATGTCACAGTATACAATGACCACAAGCCTCTCAAATATATCTTTAAAAAAATCACTGCTGTCTACTCCCATGCGCATCCAAAGAATGCGTCTTCACCTACAATGGTATGATTTAACAGTCAAGTACAGGAGAAGAAAGGACATGGAGCTGCCTGACACGCTGTCCAGAGCACAGCTTCCAGAGAGCACACCTGAGATGGATGGCCTAGAGTGTGTCTCCATGCTCAACTTTGTTGCAGTTAGCGACCAGAAGTACACAGAACTGCAGGAGCACACAAAAGAGCTAAGCTGTCTCCAACAGACAATTCAGCATGGCTGGCCACAACACAGACGGGAAGTGCCAATTCCTGTTCAGCCATATTGGGACTCGAGAAGCCAGCTTGTGTTATCTGATGGAGTTGTATACAAAGGACTACGTATAGTAGTGCCCCCCACCATGCAAGAGCACATGCTAAGACTTATACACCAATCTCACTTAGGGATAGTGAGGGGTAAACAGCAAGCCCGTGAAGTGCTATACTGGCCAGGCATGAGTGCTGAAATCGAAGAAATAGTCAGAAATTGCAGCAAGTGTGCTGATTTCCAAAATAAACTGCACAGACAACCACTCAAGCCAACAGAAACGCCAGAGCTGCCATTTGAGGAGGTGGCGTCAGATCTGTTTGCATTTGAAGGCAAACAGTATATCCTCCTAGTGGATTACTACTCAAAATTTATTGAAGTTAATGAACTGAAAGACATGCACAGTCGCACCACCATAGAGACTCTGAAAGCTCAGTTCAGCAGGCATGGCATCCCTGCCACTCTATGGACAGAAAATGGCTTGCAGTATTCCTCAGAGGAATTTAAAGTCTTCTGCAAGAGTTATGGTATTTCACACAAGGCATCTTCACAACACACGCCACACTCAAATGGTGAAGCAGAGCGTGCAGTGCAAACTGTGATGAGGCTTTGGAGTAAAGCACCAGACAAACACCTTGCACTGTTGGACTACAGAACTACTCCACTTGAGTCAATAGGACTGTCACCGGCTCAATTGCTTATGGCCAGGAGGCCACGTAATAAGCTGCCTACTGCTCATGTGCTACTCGCACCAACAGCCTATGACCCTGTCAAATTAAAGTGTCTGCTGGACAATAGTAAGGACATACAAAAGTTATACTATGACCGCAAGACAGCAGGCAAACCAAGTGTTGCCCATAAGCCTGGGAATGAGGTTAGGATGCAACCCTATCCTGGCAACCACAAATGGTTCCCAAGAGTTGTAGTTAAACCACACAGTGCTCCGCGGTTCTATGTTGTGGACTGTGGGAACAAGTAGTACCGCCGCAACAGCCAACACCTCCGCAAAAGCACCGCAGCCGCCAACCGTCCACGCCACTGGGTTCGAAACGAACCTTGAACTTAACTATCAGATCCGCTAACTGAGAAGGAGCCACAAGCTCCAGCTCTTCCGGAACTGCCACACTCACCATCTAAAATACCTTTAAGCCCCACTCAAGCCCGGCCTGCTGAACAGCTTACTACTAGGCGGGGCAGAGCTGTGAAGCCTCCTGATAGACTGAATCTATAAGTGTTTGAGTTTGATGTTTTGAGTTGTTTTTCTCACCTTGAGAAAGTGAAGCGCTGGTAAACTCTCCTTCCAAGTTATAGTGTGTAGAATCACATTTAGACGTAAACAGGTGTTTTGTTTATTGACACAAGTAAAGTTCAATGAATGTTTATTTTTGTTTAAGAGGGGAGATGTAACATATTGTTTGCATTCCGTAGCTGCAGTCTGTTCTGTCCCTACACAGCTTCCGTACCTCTGTTCACATTGCGTAATAAACAAGATGGCTCCCAACTGAGACGCGTGTCCCGTTTTAAGTACATTACAGAAGATGGTTGAAGTTGTAATGGTGAACTTAACAAAATACAAAGCAAAAAACTACAAAAAGATAAACAGAATTCAGACAACAGGACTCCACCCCCCCCCCATAACACTTACCCAAACTAAGCTCCATAAAGCCCCACATAGTACACAACCACTTAAGATGCCTTAAACCTAAGACTCTTACATCATGGCACTCCTCACTAAATACCAGAAACGGGAGATGTAAGCTTATATTGTCGGGGAAAAAAAGAAAGTAAAGAAAGAACATAACACCCAGCCTTCACTATTAGTGGCAGCATCCAAACATAGGAACGAGTGAGAATTAACATACTGTAACCGGTTATTTTTTCGCCCGGTGCGGGATTCGATACGGGTGTACTGCACCACAAGGCGACATCACTAACCGCTCGACTGAAGGGTCAGACCCCCTAGTCGATCGGCCAGTGGGTCTTATTAGTAGTTTACAGTCGTCACCCTCTCCCAGAAGCGCGCCCTCGCGTTTTGTTATTCCCGCGCTCTGAAGAGACTTCTGAGGATCTGCACGCTTCCGGATCCCACCGCTGCCACCAATGTAACCGGTTATTTTTTCGCCCGGTGCGGGATTCGATACGAGGTGTACTGCACCACAAGGTGACATCACTAACCGCTCGACTAAAGGGTCAGACCCCTAGATGATCACGAGGAAATGAATTTACCCATGCGCACATTGTGACGGACCGTCTGCACTTCAGAGGACAGGAAGCCGGTTCTTTCTCCAGCGGGCGCATATCTTCACTCCCCTGTGCCACTCGGCGCTTCCAGAGTCCTGCCGATATTAGCCTTAAGAGAGGTAGACGCATCCAACGGTGACTTGAACTCTTGTTTGGACCCTTCAAATGTGAACCGGAGCGTTGCAGGATATGCGAGGGAGTATTTCAGGCCGGCTTCTTTACCGGATTGAACGCAGCTTTCTCCGCCACTACTTCAGTCCTAAAGTCCGAGTAGAAACTAATCTTTGTCCCACGATCTGTCAGCTGCCCCGATCTCTCCTAGGATAAGGTGCAGAATCTGTTCCTTAGCTCAACAGTGACGCAGGCGTACAATCATGGCTCGATGGGACCCGTTTGGCATGATTTTTTTTCGTACCCGTTTTCCGGGAACTCTGCCTCTGATTGGCTAGTACTCGTTGAGAGAGCGTTCACCTGGATTCCGGGAAGACCCGCCCCTACTCTATATCTGATTGGCTAACCCTATCCCTAACCCCACCCTAACCCTAACCTTAATCAACCTAATCAATGGAGGCAACGAGTACTACCCAATCAGAGGCAGAGTTCCCGGAAAACGGGTACGAAAAAAATCACGCGTTTGGCTGCGGTGTCCTGAGGGTCGCTGCACTAGCACCTCCATTGGTCGGTCGGGGCGCCCATTCAGGGGGGAGGGGGAACTGGGGGGAATAGCGTCATCATCCCATGCGCTTCGTCCCCCTGACTGAACTCCTCACTGTCAGGTGAAAAGAAGCGGCTGGTGACTCCACATGTATTGAAGGAGGCATGTGATAGTCTGCAGCCCTCCCCGGATCGGCAGAGTGGGTGGAGCAGCGACCGGGACGGCTCAGAGAGCGAGCTGATTGGCCGGATACAATTGGGGAGAGAAAAAAAGGGGGGGCGGGGAATCCATTAAAAAAAAGACACTGCATCGATATTTCAAACGTACAAAGCGACGGGGCAACTGCACCCCTTCATTGTTTTGTTTACATCTCCTACCTGTTTGTCATCTCCTAATATATCACGATATATTGAGTCAAGACACTTCTGTCAGGCTGTGAATCATATCGACAAATTCTTGCCAGCACACATACCTATAAGCCATCGCACGATCACTCAAATCGCTGGAGATTGAAATGGCTCTTTTTAGTACCACGAGTTTCTTAGATTTTAGTACCAGCATGTCCCTTTTTTGGTGCTATGCTCTCTCTTCACTTTATATCATATCACATGATCTTTCTCCTCCTCTCTCCTCCTCTCCTCTCCTCTTTAGAGCCAGGTTTGATTGGAGCAAGTAGTGTTTCTCAGACAACCTCTTCAGTCTCGCTAAACTGGACCAAACCAGCCGGGGGAGTGTTGAAGTACAGGGTGGAGTGGCACAATGGTGGAACAATAATGTCCGAAACTACAAATAACACCTTTGTCATCATAACTGACCTGATCGCTGGCACCAACTACACAATGAGAGTCATTGCCATTGCCGAAGACAACCAAACAGAAGGAGGTCCTCGCATCTTCAGCGTTGTCACAAGTAAGCCACACTTCTTCTTATTTACTGTCTTCTAATTCTCATGCATTTTTGATGAGCAATTATGCTCCTTTTTAGCTAAAAAGAACTCCGTGTAATCAACTTTAAATTCTTCATATCGGATTACAAGTGCAGGGTTTGGTGTTAGAACTTCCTTTCTTTCACGTTGTCCTTTTGTTTTTTTTTTGTTTTTTTTTTACAGGCCTTCATTTTTTGGTTTTTTGTTGTTGTTTTTTGTCGATGTCATCACAGTAGTTGTCAGCATAGTCAGTCATAAGTTCGTTTGGGAGCTGTAAAGTTTTATGTGGTCTTCTTTATGTCTGTCTTGTACTCACAGCCCCTGATGTTGTCAGGAACCTCAGCATTACTGAAATCACAACATCCTCTGTGGCCCTGAGCTGGAATGAGCCAGAGGGCAACGCCACATCGTATGTAGTTGAGTGGATGACAGCAGGACAACCTGCTAGTAGAATCAGCAATGATACAGCCTTCACCATCATCCAGTTGATTGCTGGATTTCAGTACAACATAACAGTTGCTGCTATCGCTGGAAATTGGTCAAATGAGGGGGCAAAGGCCTTTGTAACAACTTTCACACGTAAGTGTGAATATTCTGCATCTGTTTGTTTGCCTTGTCATTTGATATATTTCTAAATAGATAAATATGTTGTTGTGTTTAAATAGCTTTAAATGTGGGGCGTCCGGGTGGCGTGTCGGTCTATTCCGTTGCCTACCAATACGGGGATCGCTGGTTCGAAGCCCCGTTTTACCTCCGGCTTAGTCGGGCATCCCTACAGACACAATTGGCTGTGTCTGCGGGTAGGAAGCCAGATGTCAGTATGTGTCCTGGTTGCCACACTAGCGCCTCCTCTGGTCAGTCGAGACACCTGTTCGGGGGGAGGGGGGATAATGTGATCCTCCCATGCGCTACGTCCCCCTTGTGAAACTCCTCACTGTCAGGTGAAAAGAAGCGGCTGTCGACTCCACATGTATTGGAGGAGGCTTGTGGTAGTCTGCAGCCCTCCCCAGATCGTCAGAGGGGGTGGAGCAGCGACCGGGATGGCTCAGAAGAGTGGGGTAATTGGCCAAAGTACAACTGGGAATAAAGGGGGGGGGGAATCTTTAAACATAGTGAAATATCTTTTAACACAATATTATAACAAGAGAACTAAGAATATATTTTGCTTGCATATTTTACAGGGCCTGAGAAGCCTGAAAACATTGAGGTCACAGCGAGGGGAATAAATTATCTAAGAATTGAATGGACGCTGCCTGGTGGGAATGTTGACCATTATCAGGTGCACATCTCAAACCGGGAGCTAAACTTCCAGCAACACAATTCAACAGAGGTCACCATGGTCAGCTTTAGTGCTTTAAAGCCTGGCAGGATCTATGAGATCTCAGTGACTGCTGTGGCTGGAAACGTCAGCACCGCATCTGACAATGTGTCAGAGGCCACCGGTAAGCCAAGACCAGTGTTTGCTGGTTTTTTAATCAGTTAGACTAATTTGAACCTGTTTTATTTGGTTAGTACTAAGAATTTGACTTGGGCTTGGGGCTCACATAAAACAATTCAAGTCAATTTTATTTGTGTAGCTCATTATCACAGATTACAAATAGTGGGCTTTACAGCAATACAACATCCTGTCCTTCAACACAAAACTGTGCTCTACTGTTTCCCTCCCTACAGAGAGGGAAAGACAGAGACAGACAGGAAGAAAGTAATAATTAAATTCTCTGTACTTTAAAAAAATAGAATTCTAGTACTACTACTTTCGGCTGCTCCCATTAGGGGTCGCCACAGTGGATCATCCGTTTCCATTTCTCCCTGTCTTCTGCATCTTCCTCTGTCACACCAGTCACCTGCATGTCTTCCCTCACCACATCCATAAACCTCTTCTTTGGCCTTCCTCTTTTCCTCTTCCCTGGCAGCTCCATATTCAGCATCCTTCTCCCAATATACCCAGCATCTCTCCTCCACACATGTCCAAGCCATCTCAATCTTGCCTCTCTTGCTTTGTCTCCAAACCGTCCAACCTGAGTTGTCCCTCTAATATACTTGTTCTTAATCCTGTCCTCCTTTGTCACTCCCAGTGAAAATCTTAGCATCTTCAACTCTGCCACCTCCACCTCCTGCCTCCTGTCTTTTCGTCAGTGCCACTCTCTCCAAACCATATAACATAGCTGGTCTCACAACCATCTTGTAAACCTTCCCTTTAACTCTTGTTGGTACCCTTCTGTCGCAAATCACTCCTGACACTCTTCTCCACCCTGCCTGCACTCTCTTCTTCACCTCTCTTCTGCACTCCCTGTTACTTTGGACAGTTGACCCCAAGTATTTAAACTCATACGCCTTCGTCACCTCCACTCCTTGCATCCTCACCATTCCACTGTCCTCCCTCTCATTCATGCATAGGTATTCCGTCTTGCTCCTACTGACTTTCATTCCTCTTCTCTCCAGTGCATACCTCCGCCTCTCCAGGCTGTCCTCAACCTGCACCCTACTCTCGCTATAGATCACAATGTCATCTGCAAACATCATAGTCCACGGAGACTACTGCCTGATCTCCTCCGTCAACCTGTCCATCATCATTACAAACAAGAAAGGGCTCAGAGCCGATCCTTGATGTAATCCCACCTCCACCTTGAACCCATCTGTCATTCAAACTGCACACCTCACTGTTGTCACACTTCCTTCATGCATATCCTGCACCACTCCTACATACTTCTTTGCAACTCCTGACTTCCTCATACAATACCACACCTCCTCTCTCGGCACTCTGTCATACGCTTTCTCTAAATCTACAAAGACACAATGTAACTCCTTCTGGCCTTCTCTGTACTTCTCAATCAACATTCTCAAAGCAAACATTGCATCTGTAGTGCTCTTTCATGGCATGAAACAATACTGCTGCTCGATAATCACTTCTCCTCTTAACCTAGCTTCTATTACCCTTTCCCATATCTTCATGCTGTGGCTGATCAACGTTATACCTCTGTAGTTGCTACAGTTCTGCACATCGCCCTTGTTCTTGAAAATCGTACCAGTATGCTTCTTCACCACTCCTCAGGCATCCTCTCACTTTCCAAGATTGTGTTAAACAATCTAGTTAAAAACCCTACTGCCATCTCTCCTAAACATCTCCATGCCTCCCCAGGTACACTACCGTTCAAAAGTTTGGGATCACCCAAACAATTTTGTGTTTTCCATGAAAAGTCACACTTATTCACCACCATATGTTGTGAAATGAATAGAAAATAGAGTCAAGACATTGACAAGGTTAGAAATAATGATTTGTATTTGAAATAAGATTTTTTTCACATCAAACTTTGCTTTCGTCAAAGAATCCTCCATTTGCAGCAATTACAGCATTGCAGACCTTTGGCATTCTAGCTGTTAATTTGTTGAGGTAATCTGGAGAAATTGCACCCCACGCTTCCAGAAGCAGCTCCCACAAGTTGGATTGGTTGGATGGGCACTTCTTTGAGCAGATTGAGTTTCTGGAGCATCACATTTGTGGGGTCAATTAAACGCTCAAAATGGCCAGAAACAGAGAACTTTCATCTGAAACTCGACAGTCTATTCTTGTTCTTAGAAATGAAGGCTATTCCATGCGAGAAATTGCTAAGAAATTGAAGATTTCCTACACCGGTGTGTACTACTCCCTTCAGAGGACAGCACAAACAGTCTCTAACCAGAGTAGAAAAAGAAGTGGGAGGCCGCGTTGCACAACTGAGCAAGAAGATAAGTACATTAGAGTCTCTAGTTTGAGAAACAGACGCCTCACAGGTCCCCAACTGGCATCTTCATTAAATAGTACCTGTTAGAGCCTGTTTGTGCTGTCCTCTGAAGGGAGTAGTACACACCGGTGTAGGAAATCTTCAGTTTCTTAGCAATTTCTCGCATGGAATAGCCTTCATTTCTAAGAACAAGAATAGACTGTCGAGTTTCAGATGAAAGTTCTCTTTTTCTGGCCATTTTCAGCGTTTAATTGACCCCACAAATGTGATGCTCCAGAAACTCAATCTGCTCAAAGAAGTGCCCATCCAACCAATCCAACTTGTGGGAGCTGCTTCTGGAAGCGTGGGGTGCAATTTCTCCAGATTACCTCAACAAATTAACAGCTAGAATGCCAAAGGTCTGTAATGCTGTAATTGCTGCAAATGGAGGATTCTTTGACGAAAGCAAAGTTTGATGTAAAAAAAATCTTATTTCAAATACAAATCATTATTTCTAACCTTGTCAATGTCTTGACTCTATTTTCTATTCATTTCACAACATATGGTGGTGAATAAGTGTGACTTTTCATGGAAAACACGAAATTGTTTGGGTGATCCCAAACTTTTGAACGGTAGTGTATGTCATCAGGACCAACTGCCTTTCCACTCTTCATCCTCTTCATAGCTGCCCTCACTTCCTCGTTGCTAATCCACTGCACTTCCTGATTCACTATTCCCACATCATCCACCCTTCTCTCTCTCATTTTCTTCATTCATTAACCCCTCAACGTACTCCTTCCACCTTCTCAGCACACTCTCCTCGCTTGTCAGCACATTTCCATCTCTATCCTTGATCGCCCTAACCTGCTGCACATCCTTCCCAGCTCGGTCCCTCTGTTTAGCCAATCAGTAAAAGTCCTTTTCTCCTTCCTTAGTGTCTAACCTCTCATACAACTCACCATATGCCTTTTCCTTAGCCTTTCCCCCCTCTCTCTTCACTTTACGCTGCATCTCCTTGTACTCCTGTCTACTTTCTTCATCTCTCTGACTATCCCACTTCTTCTTCGCCAACCTCTTCCTCTGTATACTTTGCTGTACTTCCTCATTCCATCACCGAGTCTCCTTGTCTTTCTTCCTCTGTCCTGATGACACACTAAGTACCTTTCTAGCTGTCTCCCTCACTATTTCTGCAGTGCTTGCCCAGCCATACGGCAACTCTTCACTACCACCCAGTGCCTGTCTTATCTCCTCCCTGAACTCCACGCAACAGTCTTCCTTCTCCAATTGCACCATTTGATCTTTGGCTCTGCCTTCACTCGCTTCCTCTTCTTGGTCTCCAAAGTCATCCTTCAGACCACCATCCGATGCTGCCTAGCTACATTCTCTCCTGTCACCACCTTGCAGTCTCCAATCCCTTTCAGATCGTGCCTTCTACATAAGATAGTCCACCTGTGTGTACTTTCCTCCACTCTTGTACGTCACCCTGTGTTCTTCCCTCTTCTTGAAATATGTATTCACCACAGCCATTTCCATCCTTTTCACATAAAATCCACCACCATCTGTCCTTCCACATTTCTCTCCTTGACACTATACCTACCCATCACCTCCTCATCATGTCTGTTCCCTTCACCAACATACCCATTCAGGTCTGCTCCAATCACCACTCTCTCCTCCTTGGGTACACTTTCCACCAGGTCATCCAACTCACTCCAGAATTCTTCTTTCTCTTCCATCTCACACCCAACTTGCGGGGCATATGCACTTATAACATTCATCAATACACCTTCGATTTCCAGCTTCATACTCATGACTCTGTCTGACACTCTCTTCACCTCCAGCACGCTCTTGACATACTCTTCCTTCAGAATTACCCCTACCCCATTTCTCCTCCCATTCACACCATGGTAGAAGAGTTTGAATCCACCTCCGATGCTCCTGGCCTTACTCCCCTTCCACCTGGTCTCTTGCACACAGAGTATACCTACCTTTCTTCTTTCCATCATATCAGCCAGCTCTCTCCCTTTACCAGTCATAGTGCCAACATTCAAAATTCTGACTCTCACCTCCACACTCCTACCCTTCCTCCTCTCTTGCTCCCTCTGGACATGCCTTCCCCCTCTCCTTCTCCTTTGCCCAACAGTAGCATAGTTTCTACCGGCACCCTGCTGGTTAACAGTACCGGTGGCGGTCGTTGGTAACCTGGGCCTCGACCGATCTGGTATGGAAATGGTAATGATAATAATAATGCTAATACTATATGGCCCTGTGATGGCCTGACAGCCTGCCTGCCTCCCCGCCTGCTGCCCAGTGACTGCTGGGATAGGCTCCAGCGTCCCCGTGACCCTGAGAATAGGATAAGTGGTTTGGATAATGGGTGGATGGATAATGATAATAATAATAATAATAATAATGTCAGAGGTACAACATCTATGGTACAGCAGTAAACTCTGGACAGGAGCAGAAGAGAGGGGGTTGAAGTGTGTGTGTGTGTGTGTGTGTGTGCGCGTGTGTGTGTGTGTGCGCGCGCGCGTGTGTGTGTGCGTGCGCGCGTGCATGTGGTTTGTATTTTTACTGAAAGGTGGTTGTGTGACAGGCGGCACGGTGGCACAGTGGCTAGCGCGGTCGCCTCACAGCAAGAAGGTCCTGGGTTTGAGCCCCAGGGTAGTCCAACCTTAGTGGGTTATCCCGGGTCGTCCTCTGTGTGGAGTTGGCATGTTCTCCCCGTGTCTGTGTGGGTTTCCTCCGGGGGCTCCGGTTTCCTCCTACAGTCCAAAGACATGTAAGTCAGGTGAATTGGCCATACTAAATTGCCCCTAGGAATGAATGGGTGTGTGTGTGTGTGTGTGTGTGGGTGTGGGCCCTGTGATGGCCTGGCGGCCTGTCCAGGGTGTCTCCCTGCCTGCCGCCCAATGACTGCTAGAATAGGCTCCAGCATCCCTGAGAGCAGGATAAGCAGTTAAGATGATGGATGGATGGATGGATGGGTTGTGTGACAAACTTTCTACACAAAATTTAATCTCAAAATGTGTGCCTGAAACTCACCATTCACAATTTATTCATCCACATCTCAGTTCCCACTCGTCCTGGTGATGTCATTATCAGTCAGAAGACCAACAATTCTCTCCATTTGGAGTGGACAACTCCTGTCTTTATGGAGGGTGCCTCAGATGTCAGATACAACATATCCTACCAGCCCAAAGGCGGCGCAGTACAGAGTAAAAACTCCTCGTCCAATAGCGCAGTCTTATCCTCACTGTCTTCTGGAACCTTTTACAATATCTCAGTGGAAACAGTCGGACCCCAAGGCCTAAGGAGTGCAGCTGTCTGGAATTCTACCTACACAAGTGAGTAAAATGTGAAAAGAAAAAAAAAGAAAAACGAAGAAAAAAAACCATACAAGTGCTATTTATGCTGTTTGAGTGTTGTTGCATTTATCTGTAGTTTTTGGATGGCATTTTTAGGTGTCTGAATTAGATTAAAATTTCAGTACAACTAAGTATCCCAGAATGATTATTTACCATTTCTTGCTAGACAGAATTTATGTATAGTGTGATGGCAAATGCTATGATGGATGCACACATGAGTCCCTTCCTAGTATGTTAATAACATTCCAATGATTTCATTTTTCAGTTCCCAACCCTGTGCTGAACCTTATAGCCACTCCTGAGAACACCGACTCAGTAAAACTACAATGGTCAGAGCCACAGGACGTGCAGACTTATTACACATACAGGGTTGAAACTAGTAACACCGCAGCAACGCCTGTTAACAATATAGCCAACTCTAACAGCACTGTGGTAACTGGCCTGGAACCGGGAACGAGATACAATTTCAATGTCTCTACAGTAGCAGCCCCAGGAAGTGAATCTACTATGGAGCAAGCATTCAGTTACACATGTAAGTCCTCATATTCAAGGAATTCTCGTTACATATGTCTTTGACAAAAATTCCTTAAATTTGTCAAAACTATCATCAAAATGACTCTCAAAAACCTTTGTGTAAAGGGGCGTCCAGGTGATGTAGCGGTCTATTCTGTTGCCTACCAACACGGGGATCGCTGGTTCGAATCCCCGTGTTACCTCCGGCTTGGTCGGGCATCCCTACAGACACAATTGTTCGTTTCTGCGGGTGGGAAGCCAGATGTGGGTATGTGTCCTGGTCGCTGACCATGCGCTACGTCCCCCTGGCGAAACTCCTCACTGTCAGGTGAAAAGAAGTGGCTGGCGACTCCACATGTTATCGGAAGAAGCATGTGGTAGTCTGCGGCCCTCCCAGATCTGCAGAGGGGGGTGAAGCAGCGACCGGGATGGCTCGGAAAAGTGGGGTAATTGGCCAGATACAATTGGGGAGAGAGAAAAAAAAAAGGGGGGGGAATCCAAAACAAAAAAAACCTTGGTGTATTCCAGATAAAATCAACATAATACTCTCACTGTTTGTTTTAGTTTTAAATAACACAAGAAGTAAAAGATGTATTTCAATTGTAGTCCTTGGCCTTGCATAACATTCTGTTATATTCCATGTAGTGCCTAAAGCGGTGACCAACCTAATAGTTTCGGATCTGAATACCTCTGCCATCCTGTTGACATGGAACAGGCAGAATGACCATAAGCCTACATATTCCTATCTGGTGATTGCACTAAAGGACATAGAGGTGGTGCACAATGTATCAACCGACACAGAGATGTACATCTTCACTAATCTCACGCCTGGGGAAATCTACATCTTCCGGGTGTTTGTGGTTGTAGATGGAGTCAAGTCCGCCGTCCAAATCACAACAAGCCACACAAGTGCGTCTCTTTAGTTTCAATGTTTGGTGCATGCTTTTCTACAGGTTAACTTTATTACAGTATGTTTCCTTTGCAAAGTATTGAGGCTCCCTTGACTTTTTTTTGTTTTTTGCATTAAGTAGAAATTGTGGTTAGCAGTGTTAAAATTCATATTCTGTTCTTGTCATGATAATTTTGTTTTAATATCTTTTTCCAGAGCCCGGGACAGTGTCTAAAATAATTGTCACAACCACCACTTCAGACATATCTGTGAGTTGGACAGCAGCAGTTGGCCAGGTGGATTCTTATTCTGTGCTGCTGTACAGAGGCGGCCAGTTGGAATCAAACCAATCAAACCTGATCAATACCACATTAAATGTGTTATTTGAAGGCTTGAAACCAGGAACGTGGTACAGCGTCAAGGTCGTCACCACAAGTGGCCCTTTCTCTGACACTGAAATTGCACCACGTGTTCACAACGCCACTTGTGAGTCTCTTGGCAAATATTGATTAAGTCTTACTCTATGATACTTTAGATTAAGTTAAGAAGATGTACTTAATATTGGTGTGTTTGATCTGTGTTTAGTACATATTAGAGTTAAAGTGATTTGTATGAAAATAATAGCCGTGTTTGAATTGTGCATACATTGAACATCCCTCCTTCTCTTGCTCAGTTCCAAACCCTCCTGGCCCCATCATGGTGAAGTCCCAGACCCCCGAATCCATCAATATTAGCTGGGCCTTACCAGAGGGGATGGAATTGATTGATCACAACTTCACAGTGTTCTATACGAACCAGAAAAACACAACCACAAACAACTGGTTCCTACTGGAGAACCTCCAATCTGGAACAGCCTATAACATCACTGTAATAACAATAGGTGTGAATGGCTACCAGAGCACACCAGTAACAATAAAAAATTATACCAGTAAGTACACGCACACACGCACACACACACACACACACACACACACACACACACACACACACACACACACACACACACACACACACACACACACACACACAATCTCACAAAACACCTTGCTCATTGTTGGTTTTCTTGAAATTCATTTCAACAACAAATGGATGCATTTCACTACGTTGAGGTCATTCGAATAGCATCACCTAAAAGAACAAACACAGAAAAGTGATGATTGACTTCCAAAACTGCTTGAATTGTCTGAACTTTCGGGCACGGATATTGTCCTATGTGGAAAATCCCATCCACTATTCATACTGTCTGACCAGAAACACACAGTTGAATATACATTCATCTCTGCTACGGTATATATGAACTGAATCTTTGCTGTTTTTTCTCCAGGACCATACTCTGTAAGCTTATTGAGGCAGGCAGGCATCTCCCTCACAGAGGTGACCTTAGTGTGGGATCAGCCAGAGAGTAAATCGGGCTATTCTTACTCTGTGGAGCTCAAACAGTCAGCTGATGGCTCATGTCTTAAATGTGCAATAGTCTTCAACACCACATTTTCTGTCAGTGGGCTTGTATCTGGGACCAACTACACATTCACTGTTACCACACAAACAGCAGATGGCACCCAAGCAACTCCAGTGAAAGTGTTTTGTTTCACAAGTATGTTTTCACCCCCCCCCCAAAAATTGTTGTTTTAATGTTCCAGGCATAAGAGTTGGTATTAATTCTTATTTGTAACAATATAACCATGCTTATACCGATGCTAGTTGTATTAAACCCTTTAACATTAATGTTATCTATCTCTTTAAAATGTTTACCAAGTGATGTGTTGCTTCCATTATAGATGACTGGAAATGGAAGATAGACCTGCATCTAATCCACTCCTTTGTGCTTCTCTTCTCTATTTGTAGGGCCGTATAATATCAGTGGGTTGGCGGCAAACACCCTCAACACAACCGCCATATATCTGAACTGGACAAAGCCACACCAGTACAAGAATGGCTACAAATATCGAGTTGAAACCACTGGCTGTGCCTACCAAAATCAAACATTGGAAGCTGAAGAAACAAAGATATCAGAGCTCACACCTGGAACCAAATGCAAGTTCTGTGTCTTTGTCAAGGCAGAAGACAGTATAGAATCGACATCAGATTGCATTTTCCAGTACACCCGTAAGACCCGTTTCTCATTTCATTTGCCTAAATTTGGGTTTTTATCAAATGTTATTGCCTTGCCTCTCTTGCTTTTCCCACCCCACCTCCTCTGAACAAGTTTCCACTGATTTGGTTTTTTTCCCTGTCTGTCCTTTCCTCACCTGAAATTCCTCCTGTGTATCAGATCCTGAGGCGGTGCAACCTGTCATTTCCAATATTGGCTCCAATAGTACAATCCTGGTATCGTGGGCAGCTCCCTTAGGGAATGTGGAGCATTACATGGTGTCTCTTAACAGCAGTTACCAAGTTTTTTCTCCGGTGGAGCTTAACTCCCCCAGTACATCCGTTCAGTTTGACAGCCTTTCAGCAGGGAGACTGTATACATCCATGGTGAGCACAACAAGTGGACCATTCACTGCCCAGTCTGGATATGTTACGAATGCAACTTGTAAGTATGCTAAATGGGTGTTTGAGGTATTCTTCTCTTTGTTTAAGTGGTATTACAATGATGTTACTCCTGCATCCTAAAACGTGAGTGTTGGCTGTGTTCAAATCATCACAATTTCTCCCAGCACCTAATTCACCAGGACCTATTAGTATCCTGATGAAGACCACCAGCTCCATTTGGATAGAGTGGAAGGAAGCACACCTGATGGCCAATGCCTCATTCCATTACATAGTGGGTACTGTGAAATCCCTCGGAACCGAACACACTGTCATGACCAACAACACCAATCATGTCTTTTCCAACCTGTCTTCTGGCACTCCCTACAACATTTCTGTGGCAACAATTGGACCAATGGGCTTCAAGAGTGAAGAGGTCTGCAGTCACATGGTCACTACAAGTAAGGGTGTTAATGTGTGTAAAAGTAAATCAATACAGTACAAATGTACAACAACCAAGACACAAAGACATACACAATTTTCTAACTCAATTGTTGTAACGTATATCTTTTTCAATCAGGACCAGAGAGTGTAAAGTCTCTAGAAGCTTTCCCAGAAGAGGAAAGCGTGACGCTAAGGTGGATTAAGCCTGATGACTACAAACAAAGCTATCACTACTATCTGACTTGGGGTCACTCAACTGGACCTATCAGCAACAAGGAAACAACTGAGAACGCTGAGTTTAGCATCACAGAGCTGATCCCTGGCAGCCCATATGACTTTAATGTCACCACAGAGACTGTTGATGAAACAAAGGCTGACCCAGTGTCAATTTACAGTTGCACAAGTATGTTCAATTAATTTCATAGAGATTTAATGCATTCAAAGTTATCTGTGTGGCTTTTGTCTGTCAGCAGTGGATGGTAGGCTTTATAGATAGTGAAAAGTTGGCCCACTGTGGAAAAAAAAAGTTTGCTGGCTTTAATTCTTTGTTAATCTTTTAATTTAGAGCTTTAAACAAGATAAATTACACAAGAGGGTAATTGGATTTTTATTGTATGTTATCAGTAGTATAATTATATACTGTTGAAAAAGAAATGGTTTTGACATTACTTTTCCCGAGGAAAAAGTGGGGAATGACTGCGATGAATTGTGGGGATTTTGTATCACAAAGTCATCACATTTTCCAGGAATGCGTCTCTAAGCCAGTTCCTTAATTGTTTTTAGAACATAGATATGTATAGTAAAATCCCTGTTTTTAGATCACCTACGCAGAGGAAAAATTGAACTCACCCTACTATATTGTCACCATAAGTGTGTATCGTCAGTGTTAAATTATCCCTGAATCTGACTTTTTTCTGTTTAATCCTACAGATGCTAGCCCAGTGTCTAACCTTCGCTGTCACAGTGCAAATGGTACCGAGGCCAAGGTAGTTCTGTCCTGGAGTAAACCCAAAGGTCGCAGCTCAAGCTTTCTTGTCATTGTGGAGGACAGTAATAATAATACTGTGGAGGGCAACGTCGAGACGAATAATGTTCGCCAAGAGACTTCAACTTGTAACCCTGACTGTTATCACACTGTATCTAACCTGAAGCATTACACCGAGTACAACATAATGGTGAAGACACAGAGCTGTGGCAAACCCAGCACTTTCACATCCCAAACCTGTATGACTGGCATCACAGGTAAGACAGACACCATGTGGTTTGTGATTTGGAATAAACAGCAGTTCAAAGCAAATATGGTCATCTACATTGTCAAGGTTCCACTAGTGGACAACAATTATGCTTTCCAAATTTGCCGAGATTTGTCCAATCAGGAGCCCGATAGAAAGAAAATGTTCATAACGCCTAAACCATTTGCTTGATGTTATTCAAACTTGGTATACTGTGTCTGGTAATGCATCCTGGCAAAAGCTGAAAAAGCAGGTGGACCAAGGAGAAAATATGATAGCTATTAGCCAATCAAATGTCAACTGTCAAATTCGATGTCATGAGCGTGTCCAGATAGCGTGGCGGTCTATTCCGTTGCCTACCAACACAGGGATCGCCGGTTCAAATCCCTGTGTTACCTCCGGCTTGGCCGGGTGTCCCTACAGACACAATTAGCCATGTCTGCAGGTGGGAAGCCAGATGTGGGCATGTGTCCTGGTTACTGCACTAACACCTCCTCTGGTTGGTCGGGGTTCCTGTTCAGGGGGGAGGGGGAACTGGGGGGAATAGCATGATCCTCCCACACGCTACGTCCCCCTGACAAAACTCCTCACTGTCAGGTGAAAAGAAGTGGCTGGTGACTCCACATGTATTGGAGGAGGCATGTGGTAGTCTGCAGCCCTCCCCGGATCGGCAGAGGGGGTGGAGCAGCAACCGGAACGGCTTGGAAGAGTGGGGTAATTAGCCCGATACAATTGGGGAGAAAAGGGGGGGGGGGAATCCCAAAAAAATAAATAAATTCAGTGTCATGAAATCTGGTACACATTGGTACACATTTTCAAAGCTGTAGGCTTGAGAGTTGACACTTGGGCTCAAGTCAAGAAAATCAGAACTTGTGACTCTGCTGTAAGACTTCAACTTACTTACAACTTGACTGCTTTAGGACTTGAGAGCGAAAACCCCAGACTTGAAAGCAATACCTTGATTAGATTTGACCTGGGGAAAACCTGGACCATTTGTTTATCCAGAAGGGAAAAAAAGCATTACATTACATATGCATACATATGCAACATCCCTGTTATTTCTAGTTTAGCCTACTGCTTTGTGCTCAGTTATGCCTCACGCACCAAACTGTCGATTGAGCTGTTTTTGTTTTTGGAAAATATAAAAGATTATTACCGATGCATTTTCATTTGTATATTGTACCTGAAAGTATAACCTCTGCCCAACTGCCCTACAATCAAAGAACAATCATGTCATTAACACTCTAAAACAGCACATGATAGACTTTGCATGCATAGTTATCATAGCCTTATGCGCACCCTCTAGCCTGCAGTTTTTTTTTCTACTCGCCATGCATTACCAACATCAATTTACAGGCTTATTTTGCTCATTCCAAACTTGTTTTGTTCTTTGTTATGAGGACTGTGAATGTAATTTTTGCTGAATGATTTTTCCTCTCTCCTTTTCCTGAAGACCCACCCATCCCAGGAAACTATGAGTCAATGGTCAAATTGGCTGAAATCAAACACAACATGTTCTCAATTCAGATTAACGCAAGCCTGCTGAATTCCACCAATGGGCCAGTCACCCATTATGGGGTGCTGGTGACAAACAACAGCACCAGTGAGTCCTCTTTTTTTATTTTCCTTTTTCTGTCTGTTGAAATACATCACCTACTTTAGGTGCACGTTATGTGGTAATATTTTATGACTTAGCCTAGAACGCTAGTCTAGTCTTGGAGTCTCCATGGACTATGATGTTTGCGGATGACATTGTGATCTGTAGCGAGAGTAGGGTGCAGGTTGAGGAGAGCCTGGAGAGGCGGAGGTATGTACTGGAGAGAAGAGGAATGAAAGTCAGTAGGACCAAGACAGAATACCTATGCGTGAATGAGATGGAGGACAGTGGAATGGTGAGGGTGCAAGGAGTAGAGGTGACAAAGGTAGATGAGTTGGGGTCAACTGTCCAAAGTAACGGGGAGTGCAGGAGAGAGGTGAAGAAGAGTGCAGGCAGGGTGGAGTGGGTGGAGAAGAGTGTCAAGAGTGATTTGCAACAGAAGGGTACCAACAAGAGTTAAAGGGAAGGTTTAGTCTTGGAGTCTCCATGGACTATGATGTTTGCGGATGACATTGTGATCTGTAGCGAGAGTAGGGTGCAGGTTGAGGAGAGCCTGGAAAGGCGGAGGTATGTACTGGAGAGAAGAGGAATGAAAGTCAGTAGAACCAAGACAGAATACCTATGCGTGAATGAGATGGAGGACAGTGGAATGGTGAGGATGCAAGGAGTAGAGGTGACAAATGTAGATGAGTTGGGGTCAACTGTCCAAAGTAACGGGGAGTGCAGGAGAGAGGTGAAGAAGAGAGTGCAGGCAGGGTGGAGTGGGTGGAGAAGAGTGTCAAGAGTGATTTGCAACAGAAGGGTACCAACAAGAGTTAAAGGGAAGGTTTACAAGATGGTTGTGAGACCAGCTATGTTATATGGTTTGGAGACAGTGGCACTGATGAAAAGACAGGAGGGGGAGCTAGAGGTGGCAGAGTTGAAGATGTTAAGATTTTCATTGGGAGTGACAAAGAAGGACAGGATTAGGAACGAGTATATTAGAGGGACAGCTCAGGTTGGACGGTTTGGAGACAAACCAAGAGAGGCAAGATTGAGATGGTTTGGACATGTGTGGAGGAGAGATGCTGGGTATATTGGTAGAAGGATGCTGAATATGGAGCTGCCAGGGAAGAGGAAAAGAGGAAGGCCAAAGAGGAGGTATATGGAAGTGGTGAGGTAGAACATACAGGTGACTGGTTTGACAGAGGAAGATGCAGAGGACAGGAAGAGATGGAAAACGGAAGATCCACTGCAGCGACCCCAAATGGGAGCAGCCGAAAGTAGTAGTGGTAGTAGTAGTAGTAGTAGTAGTAGATTTTATGACTTTGCCTAGCCTGTTAGTACTGGCTTCTTATGGTCAAAGCTTGGAAAATGTAGAGCCATATTATTTGAACTTTGCTTTTAAAAACACTGATTTTTGCCATATACAGTAGCCTCGATAGACGACGCATCTAATCTTAAGCAGTACTTAATGAACACCTATCAACAATGGAGTGAAGACGCTGCACCAGCATACCTGGCAACAGTCAGAAACAACCCCAGCCACAGCCGCAGTGGAGGAAACCATCTGACTGTAGACATAGGGGATGGCAGTGTATGGAAGGGCTATACAAATGGTGCTCTGAAGACCAGTCAAGAGTATCGGTATGAACAGCAAACACGTCATGGATGACTTGATGTTTTGTGAAAGAAATATTCTTCAAATAGTTAGAACAGATGAAAAAATTGAGATCAATGAAATCAAAATAAGTGGATTTTTTAAAATTCTTTTTGATATTGCAGTTATGCAGTTGTGCTATTCACCCATTTGAGTTTGCTGCCAAATGACGAAATCGTGGATGCAAAATCATCGTTGGTCTCAACAACGGCCTTCTATTCAGCTCAAGTCAATATCCCATCTGACAATGGTACATTAAAAACAATTTCATTTTTTAGGAAAAGCTAAGATGTATCATGTAAGAGAATGTACTATTTGCTTTTGTTTTACTTACCCGTCTTGACATTTTAGCTGTCATTTTCATCGCTGTTGGAGCAACGCTGGGAATATTTTGTGTCCTCATCATTATCGTCATTGGCTTTATCATCTACTGGAAGAGGTAGTCACCATTCTCATCATCATTATTAAAGATGACAGACAAATTTAGCTGTTAAGTGACATGGATTTAGCAAGAAATTAATTTTGAGAGATGGCTTTGTTTTTTTTTTTCACTCAGATTATCAATGAAGGAATCCTCTGACATCCAGATTCATTCAATGAGGTGAGGTTTTCATCTTGGTTGTACCAAAAATTCAGCTAAGTATCAGACAATGATATCCATTGCTTTATCTAAGTAATCATCTCTGTTTTCTCTCTTCTTTTTTTCAGAGCCAAAGTGTAAGTCTAAATCAATTACATGACAATGGTTTTCCAGTAGTATAACGAGATATGTTGGAAATACAAAGATCAGATACAATATTTTGTTAAAGAACATCAATGTTGTTATCCTGACCATGTGTGCCCATTTGAGCAGGAATATGGCTATAAGGGTGGAGGACTATGAGACCTACTACAGGAAGCAGAAAGCAGATTCCAACTGTGGCTTTGCTGAAGAGTTTGAGGTAACATGAGTGAGGCTAATGAAATGCTTTTCTAATACTAGGAAAATGACAAATGTGCTCAGTATACATTTTTTATTTGTATTTTCATGTCACTATCAAACTCAAACAGTGTTTAAATTGTGTACTTACTATATTGTCCTTGTGTGTGTGTGTGTGTGTGTGTGTGTGTATGTGTGTGTGTGTGTGTACCAATGTACTTCTGTTTGTCTGATTGATTGATTGGTTGATTGATTCATTCATTAATTCATTCATTCGTTGAAGGACCTGAAGCATGTTGGCACAGCCCAGGCAAAGACAAGTGCTCTGCATTTGGAAAACAAGCCCAAGAACCGCTACAACAATGTGCTGCCCTGTGAGTCACCTTGATAACCCAATCTCTTCTCTTCTGCTGCTGGCAACAACTTTTATCATAACTTATCATGTCTAATATCTAATTACATTCTCACTCAAACACAAGATCAAAGTTACAATACAGTCTGATGGAAGATAATAATACTGTACAAGCAATGCAATTGTACAATGAATTTTGATGTACTTGGCTTGTATAGCAGCAATCAACACTCTTAACACTGTACACACATAGCACTCTGAGTCCCCTCTTCGAAATGCCATTGATTACGCTTCTCGTTACACTTCTCATTTCAGTCAACCATTCAGTCCTCCTTCTTTTCTTATCCCATAGATGACTCCTCTAGAGTGAGGCTCTCTATCAATGGGAGTCCATTTGATGACTACATCAATGCTAACTACATCCCGGTGCGTACTGACTCTGTTAACCAGCTTTCTGCCTCTCATTGCTTTACCTTCTCACATCATTGAAAATCCCACTGGAATTCAGCATTCAATATTGTAGTGGAATTTTACCATTTTCCAGCTAACATCATGCAAACCACTCATTCATTTAAGGCTCATACTAAATATGAACTCTAGCATGCTCCCTCATTACTGTTTTGGCTGGGTACTCTGCTGCAATCAATCCAAGAAGAAAACTCAACTTTTTTTGAGTTTAACTCAATTCATATATACATATTAAGAGTTATCTTAATATTCCGCTCCTCATTTGTTGAGCACTTTTATCAACACCATTGATGGTTTCTGGAAAAAATGCTATATATATATATACACTCGCCGGCCACTTTATTAGGCACACCTGTCCAACTGCTCGTTAACGCAAATTTCTAATCAGCCAATCACATGGCAGCAACTCAATGCATTTAGGCATGTAGACATGGTCAAGACGATCTGCTGCAATTCAAACCGAGCATCAGAATGGGGAAGAAAGGTGATTTAAGTGACTTTGAACGTGGCATGGTTGTTGGTGCCAGACGGGCTGGTCTGAGTATTTCAGAAACTGCTGATCTTCTGGGATTTTCACGCACAACCATCTCTTGGGTTTACAGAGAATGGTCCGAAAAAGAGAAAATATCCAGTGAGCGGCAGTTCTGTGGGCGAAAATGCCTTGTTGATGCCAGAGGTCAGAGGAGAATGGCCAGACTGGTTCAAGCTGATAGAAAGGCAACAGTAACTCAAATAACCACTCATTACAACCGAGGTATGCAGAAGAGCATCTCTGAACGCACAACACGTCGAACCTTGAGGCAGATGGGCTACAGCAGCAGAAGACCACACCGGGTGCCACTCCTGTCAGCTAAGAACAGGAAACTGAGGCTACAATTCGCACAGGCTCACCAAAATTGGACAATAGAAGATTGGAAAAACGTTGCCTGGTCTGATGAGTCTCGATTTCTGCTGCGACATTCGGATGGTAGGGTCAGAATTTAGCATCAACAACATGAAAGCATGGATCCATCCTGCCTTGTATCAATGGTTCAGGCTGGTGGTGGTGGTGTAATGGTGTGGGGGATATTTTCTTGGCACACTTTGGGCCCCTTAGTACCAATTGAGCATCGTGTCAACGCCACAGCCTGAGTATTGTTGCTGACCATGTCCATCCCTTTATGACCACAGTGTTCCCATCTTCTGATGGCTACTTCCAGCAGGATAACGCGCCATGTCATAAAGCTCGAATCCTCTCAGACTGGTTTCTTGAACATGACAATGAGTTCACTGTACTCAAATGGCCTCCACAGTCACCAGATCTCAATCCAATAGAGCACCTTTGGGATGTGGTGGACCGGGAGATTCGCATCATGGATGTGCAGCCGACAAATCTGCAGCAACTGCGTGATGCTATCATGTCAATATGGACCAAACTCTCTGAGGAATGTTTCCAGTACCTTGTTGAATCTATGCCACGAAGGATTAAGGCAGTTCTGAAGGCAAAAGGGGGTCCAACTTGGTACTAGCAAGGTGTACCTAATAAAGTGGCCACTGTGTGTGTGTGTGTGTGTGTGTGTGTATGTATATATATATTACACACACACATGCACATACGCGCGCGCATATGTATATAGAGTTTGATCTAGGCCGTGCTATTGCGTCATTGGCCCCCCAAAAAATAACAAATGACCCACTTGGAATTGATGATTGATGCATGGGCCCAATTTAACTGCTCCCAGACTGACCAGAGTATATGAGAAAACCCTCTAGTTCTTTGATAATTATAATACATTTTATGGCAATGGTTGTTGCTACAATCTTATTTTTATTCAATGTGAGGGTGACACACTTAACTTTTTTAGAGGAATATAATAATTGAGACTGCGGGAAGAGCAAGTAGAATTCGATTTGCAATTTGTTTTTAGCAGTGCTAATGTTGCAATGGAGCAGGATGGAGACAAGTAGCTGAGAATTGAAAGGTAGCAGAGAATGGACAGGTAGCAGATAATGGACAGGTAGCGGAGAATGGACAGGTAGCAGATAATGGATGGGTAGCAGAGAATGGACTTGTAGCAGAGAATGGATAGATACCAGGTATGGACAGCTAGTGGAGAATGGACAGATGGTGGAGAATGGACAGGTAGCAGATAATCTCCTGGATCGTCACCTTGCCATGGTGGAGAAGCTTCCATGTACTAATGATCCCAAGAGCTATGCCATCTGGAGCTTGGCTCCTGGTAGGACAGGTCAAGGGGGAGGTTCCAGATGAAGCGCAATCCAACAAAGACCTCAATGGCGGAACTGGCAGAAGATGTCTCCAGGTCACAATGGCAGTGAAGGCGGATGATGGCTGTAACAGAGCGTGGTCCCCAATCGTCTTGGTTCTCCAAGCCATTGGACTCTGGCCACCCCTTGCCAAGGACCATGTGGTAGTTGGAGGCGCATCAGCCACTCCACATAAAAAGCTGTCATGCACAGGCATCTTCCCATTATGCAGCTCCAGGATCAGCCTCTACGTCCACCTGAGGACCCAGAGGAACCCAGGAGGAGGACAGTCATACTCAACCCCGAGTGACCACCGATGGTGATGATGATGATGATGAGCAGATAATGGACAGGGAGTGGAGAATGGACAGGTAGCAGTAAATAAACAGATAGGGGATAATGGACAAATAGTGGAGAATGGATGGGTAGTGGATAATTTTATCTATTTATTTTTTGATTTTGATATACTCTATTGATCCCCATAGGGAAATTATGCTCTGCATTTAACACATCCTAGCTGTGAATCTAGGAGCACTGGGCAGCCGTCGTGCAGCACTCGGGGTCCAACTCCAGTTCGTCTTACCATGCCTTGGTCAAGGGCACAGACAGGAGGACTAACCCTAACATGCTTGTCTTTTTTGATTGTGGGGGAAACCGGAGCACCCGGAGAAAACCCACCGCAGACACAGGAAGAACATGCAAACTCCACACAGAGGATGACCTGGGATGACCCCCAAGGTTGGACAACCCTGGGGTTCAAACCCAGGACCTTCTTGCTGTGAGGTGACAGTGCTTACCACTGCGCCACCATGCCACCCAGGTAGCGGAGAAGTGACAGGTAGCAGAGAATGGACAGGTAGCAGATAATGGGCAGGTAACAGATAATGGACAGGTAGCAGAGAATGGACAGATAGCGGAGAATGGCTTGAGGCGTACAGAGATGCAGTCAAGTCACACAGACTGGCCAGGTTTGGATCAGATGACGCCGCAGTAACACCGGAAACAGAACGGACATTTCGGAGTGCGTGACCCATCAATTTTCCAAATTCAAATTTTCCAAATTTCAAAGCCCGTCAATGACAAAAAATAAATGTCTTTGGCACAAACATATAGCATAACAAAAAAAACTAGGCTTCTGAATAACATATTACACATATAAGCTATGTATTCCTATTGGCTTAGATGCACGAGGATGCTGTAAAACAACTGAAAGAAGCAAATTCTAATAAACATGAAAGTCTGATTACCTGATGAAAATATCTCTATCACTACTGCCTTGCCTAAGGGCAAAGAAAACGCAGCAAATGTTCCATTTTTATGACATCAAATCACCCCACAAAAATGAAGAGAAACCGTGAACGATGTGTGTTTAACTCGGACAACAAAATGGGAGCGACCTAATAGGTGTGTAGAAGTTTAAAAGCCAACTTTGGTAGGAGCAAAAATTATATAAATAATATGGATAAATTAATGGATCATTATTTAAGAATTATTTAATATAGGCCGTAATGTTTTGTTTTGTTTTGTTTTTTTTTTAAGTTTAGATTAGCTTACTTTAGGGCGTCCGGGTGGCATGGTTTTCTATTCTGTTGCCTACCAACACGGGGATGGTTGGTTTGGATCCCCATGTTACCTTTGGCTTGGTCGGGCGTCCCTACAGACACAACTGGCCATGTCTGCGGGTGGGAAGCCAGATGTTGGTATGTGTCCTGGTCACTGCACTAGCGCCTCCTCTGGTTGGTTGGGGCGCCTGTTTGGCGGGAGGGGGAACTGGGGGGAATAACATGATCCTCCCACTTGCTGTGTCCCCCTGGCGAAACTCCTCACTGCCAGGTGAAAAGAAGCGGCTGGCGACTCCACCTGTATCAGAGGAGGGATGGGGTAGTCTGCAGCCCTCCTGGGATCGGCAGAGGGGGTGGAGCAGCGACTGGGACAGCTCAGAAGAGTAGGGTAATTGGCTAGATACAATTGGGAAGAAAAAGAACAAAAATGCATTGTTGTGTTTGTTTCCATTTTTTTTCTTCCATTTTTCCAAATGGCCCCAACAATTGACAATGAACCCCTGTAAAAAAAAAAATTTTTAAAAAGCTATTAAATGCACTATTAAAAGAAAGAAAAATTGTGCCATTGAAGGCTTTATTCTGAAGCTTGTTAGCCTGGAAAAATTATAAACTGAGGTCAAATGTTTTCATTTCTTTAATTTTTGGCGTGCTGCTATCATTTGGGCTGTAACAGCATGAGTGTTTAAGCGCTGGGGGCGGGGTTCTGATTATGTTTTTATTTGGCAGGGATACAACTCCAGGAAGGAGTTTATTGCGGCCCAGGGTCCTTTACCATGCACAGTCAATGAGTTCTGGCGGATGATCTGGGAGAAGAACGTACAGACTCTGGTCATGCTGACCCGATGCAATGAACAGGGACGGGTAAGCAACCAGAAATACACTCACAGTGCTCAAACACACACACACAAGCAAAAACACATGTACACATTGGTATGCACTAATACATGCCCCTTAAATACCACTCGTTTTTTTTTTTTCTCAGGTAAAATGTGAGCGATACTGGCCTTCTACAACCAAGCCGTTTGAGAACATCACTGTGACAACCACTTCTGAAATACCACTTGAAGACTGGACCATCAGGGACTTTGACATCAAAAATGTATGTTGACAGACATATAAAATTACTTGTGTGTATTTACGTGTATCGTGTGTGTTAGTGGCATAGCATGATGAGGAGGAGTTCTGTATTATGGATGAATACTAATTCTTCATACAACTTGCATGATGCAAATGTTGGCTTGTAAAAAAAACATCTTTAGATGAGAATTTTGGACATTCCTGCAGAGTCACATGTCAAAAATAAAGGCAGATTTAATAACCATGAAGTGTACATATATGTATCACACAGGTTAAAACAGCAGAAACTCGTTCTGTGCGTCATTTCCATTTCACCGCCTGGCCAGACCATGGGGTTCCAGAGACCACCGAGCTCCTCATCAACTTCAGACACTTAGTCAGAGAGCACATGGATCAATACTCCAGAAACTCGCCCACTGTGGTCCACTGCAGGTCCTAAAACACACACACACACACACACACACACACACACACACACACACACACACACACACACACACACACACTATTTTAACTCAAAGTAAATGCAATAGTTTCAGAGGTGAGGCGGTTAAACTAATAATTTCTCTTTCTCTCTCTCTCATATTTTTTACCCACAGTGCTGGTGTGGGACGAACAGGTACCTTTATTGCTATTGACCGTCTGATCTTCCAGATTGAGAGGGATAGCATGGTGGATGTGTACGGTATCATCCATGACCTGCGCATGCATCGGCCCCTCATGGTACAGACAGAGGTAGGTCACACCCAGCAGGTCTGTTTGGACTGTAGAGAGGACATCATCAGAAAAATTATTCCACGATAGGGGCGTCTGGTTTGGCGTGGCAGGCTATTCTGTTGCCTACCAACACATGGATCGGTGGTTTGGATCCCCGTGTTACCTCCGGCTTGGTCGGGCGTCCCTACAGACACAATTGGCCGTGTCTACGGGTGGGAAGCCGGATGTGGGTATGTGTCCTGGTCGCTGCATTAGCACCTCCTCTGGTCGGTCAGGGCACCTGTTCAAGGTGGAGGGGGAACTGTGGGATTAGTGTGATCCTCCCACGCGCTATGTCCCCCTGACAAAACTCCTCACTGTCAGGTGAAAAGAAGCAGCTGGTGACGCCACATGTATCGGAGGAGGCATGTGGTAGTCTGCAGCCTTCCCCGGATCAGCAGAGGGGGTGGAGCAGAGATTGGGACAGCTCAGAAGAGTGGGGTAATTGGCTGGATACAATTGGGGAGAAAAGGGGGGAAAATATGTCCACAAAAAAAAATTCCATGACCTGTTCATATGAGAAATTAATAGAACGCCACAGCACGACGGACAATTCCCACCATTAAAATCATATTTTTGTTTGTTGTTCCAGGACCAGTATGTGTTCCTCAATCAGTGTGCAATGGACATCATCCGATCAAGAACTGGAACGAATGTGGACTTAATCTACCAAAACACTGCTGCACTCAATATTTATGAGAATGTAGAGCCCAGGAGTGGTTCACACAGAAATGGTTACCACAATGCATAAATTGGCCAGGAGCACCAGTCCTCTCTTTTGTTCTCAGCAAGATGCTGAGGAGAGGTCAACAAAAAGAAGACTTTAAAGAGATTTAATTTATTTTTTATACTCGACCATTTACACTCTAGCCAACATTCCTCTAGATGTATACCTCTATTTGCTATTTATTTAACAGTTGTTGAAAATGTAAGGGAAGTGTACACGAAGATGATTTTAATGAAAAGACACTATCCACTCATCGAAAATAATTTGAATGTAAAAGATATGGCAGAATTTTATTTCTTATATTTGCATATTTTTGTATTACAAGATGTTTTTTTTATTTCTGCTTGCTTGCTTTATGCTTTATTGAAGATAATAGTCTACTCAGGTAATATTATGTTAGATTGTATAGGTATTGTAAGAGACGTGTTGTTTCGATAAAAAGAGAAAGGTCAGATTTTCATCATTGTTTGGCACACAGGAGGCAATAAAAGAATGACAATAATTGAAGTCCTCTGTGCCCCTTCAGAACCCATAAACCAGTAGGTTAGACACTTTTGTTATGGGGGATCATAGCCAAAGTTGGAAAAGACACACTCAACCTTTTTCTGAGGAGCTGAAGATTGATTGTTTCAGCAGTCAAATTTTTTGTAAAGAGTTTGTTTTACAGGTGCGTGCGGGCAGCGTGGTAGTCTATTCCGTTCCCTACCAACACAGGGATCGCCTGTTTTAATCTCCGTGTTGCCTCTGGCTTGGTCGGGCGTCCCTACAGACACAATTGGCCGTGTCTGCGGGTGGGAAGCCGGATGTGGGTATGTATCCTGGTCGCTGCACTAGCGCCTCCTCTGGTTGGTCGGGGCGCCTGTTCAGGGGGGAGGGGGAACTGGGGGGAATAGCGTGATCCTCCCACGCGCTACGCCCCCTGGTGACACTCCTCACTGTCAGGTGAAAAGAAGTGGCTGGCAACTCCACATGTATTGGAGGAGGCATGTGGTAGTCTACAGCCTCCCCGGATCGGCTGAGGGGGTGGAGCAGCGATCGGAATGGAAGAGTGGAGATTAATTGGCTGTATACAGTTGAGGAAAAAAAGAGGGAAAATTCCAACCAAAAAAAAGCAAAAAAAGCTTGTTTTAGAGTCTTTTATTTGATCTGCATTTGTATGCACTGTTCTTAGTATTGCACTGGATGCATATATCATCTATATTGTCTATTCTAAAGCTTTTTATAGTAGATGTAAAAAGTCAATGTTGTAAATATTGAGTAATGAAAAACTAATAGAAAGGCGCATTGTGAAAATACTTGAGAGGTTAGGACACGCTCCTGAGGATGTGAGAGATTGTCTTGGATTGTGGTGGACGTTGACACTGAATGGTCGGCCTAAACAACTCAGGAACTCAAGTAATGGCATGTATGAGGCGAATCTGTCATTTACAAACGTGCTGCTTGAAAACCCATTCCAGTGCCTAAACTTGCTTTTACTCGGAAGGACTGAAAAGTAACACTCATTGTTTTGTTTGTCATTATCTTTAATTTCGTAGTAACATTATGTCACTTCCTGCTGCACATCTCATATATCTACAAACATTCCTGCAATGTTTGGAGGGACATTAAGTTCATTTTCAGCTCCATAAAAGGGCACATCTCTTTCATGAGGTTTCTTTGTGGATATCTTGTGGCTTATTTAAAGCCAATTAGTTTTTTCTTGTCTTTGTATCATTGCATAAATTACTTAAGGACGATATACAGTTTATATCTATTTAGTTTAAAAAAGGGGCAAATTTTCACAAGGTTTTACTGTGGGTGGGTGAAATCTATTTGCTGATACAATGCCAAAGGCAGAAAGAATGACATATTCAAAATCCTTGCTCTGTTTAACAAAATACAATTAAATATAATAGCCTATGATGCCTTTTCCCCTGCATTTGTCTGTCTTTTTGCTTGTGTGTGGTTTGAGTCAGTGTGTGAACAGGTCCAGATCTCTTTTACATAACGGCACAATACAATGCCAATGGACAGAGCTCTTTTTTTTCTCCAACTGTTCCCAATCAGTTTTATCTATTCATCACCAGGATGGATATGTTATGCAACTCTAAGCCAAGGTCACTTTGAAACATAGATTTTTCTATTACATAATAGTTTATAAACTAATATCAGTAACAAAATAATTTCCTAATCTAACATCCATTTCAAGGAGCTGTCAACAGGCTGATAAATTCATCAAATACAGTTTCCAATTTTGGTAGAATGGACCAATGAAAGGTAGAAAACACACCGTGGTGAGAATACCCTGCTGCCAGGGAGGTTGGAGCTGGCCTGGCACACCTCTGCATTATTCAGAGCCATTTTGACAGTTACATGCGTGCAGCTAAGTACGCCCTCACAACATGAATAAATAATGCCAATATCTGTCTCTTACGCCGAAAAGAAAATAGTTTTATAAAGAGCTTGGCAAGCATCTTTTAAAAAGTCCTAATTGCATTTAGGGTGCAAGCAGACCTGCACCCTAAGAACAATGGGTTGCGTTTTTTGAGGGCAACCCTTTCACTCTGCATAGAGAATTCTTGCTTTTCTGCATGCCATCATCTTCAGTCATATATCAGTTTGTCACTGATTGGAGAACGCTAACAAAGCACCATGGGGACAGTGTTTCTCTTCCCCATGCCCTCTCTTTCTTCTTTATTCCCATTCTACCCCCCCCCCCCAGCACCCACTTACTTTAGAGTTAACATATACACCGATCAGCCAAAACATTAAAACCACTGGCAGGTAAGTGAATAACATTGATTATCTTGTTACAATGGTACCTGTCAAGTGGTGGGATATTTTAGGCAGCAAATGAACATTCAGTTCTCGAAGTTGATGTGTTGGAAGCAGTAAAAATGGGCAAGTTGTAAGGATCTGAGTGACTTTGACAAGGGCCAAATTGTGATGGCTAGACGACTGGGTCAGAATATCTTCGGCAGGTGTTGTGGGGTGTTCCCGGTATGCAGTGGTCAGTAACTACCAAAAGTGGTCCGAGGAAGGACAACCGGTGAACTGGCGACAGGGTCATGGGCACCCAATGCTAGCGAAGGTTATCCTTTCTGGTCCAATCCCACAGAAGAGCTTCTGTAGCTCAAATTGCTGAAAAGGTTCATGCTGGATATGATAGACAGGTGTCAGAACACAGTGCATCACAGCTTGCTGTGTATGGAGCTGCATAGCTGCAGACCAGTCAGAGTGTCCATGATGACCCTTGTCTACTGCCGAAAGTGACTACAATGAGCATGAGAGCATCAGAACTGGACCATGGTGCAATGGAAGAGGGTGGTCTGGTCTGATGAATCGCTTTGTCTTTACATCATGTGGATGGTTGGGTGCATGTGTGTCATTTACCTGGGGAGGAGATGGCACCAGGATGCACTATGGGAACAAGGCAAGCCGGCGGAGGCAGTGTGAAGCTCTGGGCAATGTTCTGATGGGAAACCTTGGGTCCTGGTATTCATGTGGATGTTTTTGGCCATATAGGTCAAACTACTTGGTAGATTTTTCTCAAACTTTTCAGGCTCATAGGGGTCAATGCCAAATGGAGGTTCCATAAATTTGGGGCCAGTCAGACCAGTCTCCTCATGGCCTTCGATGTTCCCATATAGGCCATTTTCTTTTTTGCCTGACTAGAATTTGAATTTTCTGAAAAACCTTATTTTTCTATCTCCTCCTCGACCCTTTGACCTATTTGAACCAAACTTGCTGTGTTCTATTCAGTGGACACTCATTATCAATTATCAAGAGTTCTGAAATTCCAAATATTATGAGTGCTACATGCACAAACGTGTTTGCAGCCTATGCTCCTGAGCAGGAAGTTGGCATATCTTCTAAACCTTTTAGCCCGTTGTAACCAAACTTGGTGTGCACGTTCAATAGAAGGCCCTGAGGCCAGGTCCAATTGATTGAGCAACTGAACCTCAAGGGGGCGCTGAAATAGAAAATACATTCAGATAGTCCCTTCACCTTGACCGTGTGTCCAATTTGAACGCAACCAACTTTGTGATACTCATGGCTCAAGGCTCCAGGCTCAATTAAGATGACGTTGATGGCGCCCGGGTAGCGTAGCGGTCTATTCCGTTGCCTACCAACGCGGGATCGCCGGGTCGAATCCCCGTGTTACCTCCGGCTTGGTCGGGCGTCCCTACAAACACAATTAGCCGTGTCTGCGGGTGGTAAGTCGGATGTGGGTATGTGTCCTAGTCGCTGCACTGGCGCCTCCTCTGGTCGGTCGGGGCGCCCCCGGATCGGCGGAGAGGAGGTGGAGCAGCGAACGGGACGGCTCAAGAGGAGCTGGGTAATTGGCCGGATACAAAATCGGGGAGAAAATTGGAAAAAAACAATTAAGATGATGTTGATGGTCAAAACAAGATGGCTGCCACAGGTCAAAGATGGTCCAATCAACTTTCAGGAGCCTTGAGGTGGGGTTAAATTAGGTCGATCAGAATGAAACTTGCTGAGTGTCAAGGTAATAGGGTCCACACAGCCAATGTCTATTTTTAGTTACCATTTGACTGAAAGTTATAAAACCTACACCTTATGACAACTCCATCTATGCCCAAATCACTATCCCATAACTGTGGTGTCAGCCATATTGGATGGGTTCGAATTATAAACTCAGCTTCGTGGGGGTCTCCAAAAACAGGGCAAAAAAAAAGTACGCATGCGCTCAATTCATGCCCACACAGCGATTGGACTTTTTTTTATTACAGTGTATGACTGGATATTATATAGGCCTATTATATGTAAAATATATAACAATATTTTTATTTTACCCAAAAAAAAACAGTTGCCATGTTAAAATCAAGGATAATTAGTTGCTTACTTCGAGAGTCGAGATCACTAACACTCACTCACACAAGTAAATGGCAAATCCATGGCACAGCGGCCAGTGACAAGGAAGTCCAACGTATCCATCTGTGGTCCCACTCTCGACGTTAGTAGTTGTACTAACATTACAGCCCAGGCGAACCTATAGGAAGGCACAACGTTAGTTTACATAAATGTGCATTAACATATACTAAACACTGCTAACTAAACGGGAAATTCAAAATTAATCTGAAAGAGTGTTAGCGAGCCATGCTTTTCTGTAGAAAATGCAAAATGACTTGATCAAGCCTTACCTCGTTAACGTCAGTGGTGGTCGAGACCTCTTCAGAAATGTTGCTAGCAGCAGCCGAGCTAACGTTAACGTCGCTGACTTTTTCTGAATCAGCAACTTTTTTAGCTTTTGAGCTGTTAAAACCAAAGTCCAGCAGGCTTGCAGTGAGCTGTCTTTTTGGTGGCCGAGGAGGAGGCATGGTGAAAAATATTGCACATTACCTGATGTGACTAGCTAAGACAATATTAAGACAACATTAATAACGTTCCATCTCCGCACCTTGGCGCCCCTGTCAACGTTTCAAGCATACCGAGTTTCCCGAAACCAAGGTTGCTTTAGGCTATCCTACAGCGGCCCAGAGTGTCTCGGTGGTGAAGTGCAGCCAAATTTCCTATTCACTGACGAATAATGGTGCGTAGTTCTTTTCGAAAACTGTTGGGCGAAGGAGAAGGAGAGGGGGAAAGCATGTCCAGAGGCAGCTAGAGAGGAGGAAGGGTAGGCATGTGGAGGTGAGAGTGGGAACTTTGATTGTTGGCACTATGACTGGTAAAGGGAGAGAGCTGGCTGACATGATGGAAAGAAGAAAGGTAGGCATACTGTGTGTGCAAGAGACCAGGTGGAAGGGGAGTAAGGCCAGGAGTATCGGAGGTGGGTTTTACCATGGTGTGAATGGGAGGAGAAATGGGGTAGGGGTAATTCTGAAGGAAGAGTATGTCAAGAGCGTGCTGGAGGTGAAGAGAGTGTCAGACAGAGTGATGAGTATGAAGCTGGAAATTGAAGGTTTATATGCTGAATGTTATCAGCGCATATGCCCCGCAAGTTGGGTGTGAGATGGATGAAAAAGAAGGATTCTGAAGTGAGTTGGATGACATGATGGAGAGGGTACCCAAGGAGGAGAGAGTGGTGATTGGAGCGGACTTCAATGGACATGTTGGTGAAGGGAACAGAGGTGATGAGGAGGTGATGGGAAGGTATGGTGTCAAGGAGAGAAATGTGGAAGGACAGATGTTGGTCGATTTTGCGAAAAGGATGGAAATGGCTGTGGTGAATACATATTTCAAGAAGAGGGAGGAAAACAGGGTGACGTACAAGAGTGGAGGAAAGTGCACACAGGTGGACTATATCTTATGTAGAAGGCGCCATCTAAAAGGGATTGGAGACTGCAAGGTGGTGACAGGGGAGAACGTAGCTAGGCAGCATAGGATGGTGGTCTGTAGGATGACTTTGGAGACCAAGAAGAGGAAGCGAGTGAAGACACAGCCGAAGATCAAATGGTGGAAGTTGAAGAAGGAAGACTGTTGTGTGGAGTTCAGGGAGGAGTTAAGACAGGCACTGGGTGGTAGTGAAGAGTTGCCAGATGGCTGGACAACCACTGCAGAAGTAGTGAGGGAGACAGCTAGGAAGGTACTTGGTGTGTCATCAGGACAGAGGAAGGAAGACAAGGAGACTTGGTGGTGGAATGAGGAAGTACAGCAAATTATACAGAGGAAAAGGTTGGCAAAGAAGAAGTGGGATAGTAAGAGAGATGAAGAAAGTAGACAGGAGTACAAGGAGATGCAGCGTAAAGCAAAGAGAGAGGTGGCAAAGGCAAAGGAAAAGGCGTATGGTGAGTTGTATGACAGGTTAGACACTAAAGAAGGAGAAAAGGACTTGTACCGATTGGCTAGACAGAGAGACCACGCTGCAAAGGATGTGCAGCAAGTTAGGGTGATCAAGGATAGAGATGGAAATGTGCTGACAAGCGAGGAGAGTGTGCTAAGAAGGTGGAAGGAATACTTTGAGGGGCTGATGAATGAAGAAAATGAGAGAGAGAGAAGGTTGGATGATGTAGGGATAGTGAATCAGGAAGTGCAGTGGATTAACAAGGAGGAAGTGAGGGTAGCTATGAAGAGAATGAAGAGTGGAAAGGCAGTTGGTCCTGATGACATACTTGTGGAGGCATGGAGATGTTTAGGAGAGATGGCAGTGGAGATTTTAACTAGATTGTTTAACACAATCTTGGAAAGTGAGAGGATGCCTGAGGAGTGGAGAAGAAGCATACTGGTACCGATTTTCAAGAACAAGGGCGATGTGCAGAACTGTAACAACTACAGAGGTATAAAGTTGATCAGCCACAGCATGAAGATTTGGGAAAGAGTAATAGAAGCTAGGTTAAGAGGAGAGGTGATGATCAGCGAGCAGCAGTATGGTTTCATGCCACGAAAGAGCACCACAGATGCGATGTTTGCTTTGAGAATGTTGATTGAGAAGTATAGAGAAGGCCAGAAAGAGTTGCATTGTGTCTTTGTAGATTTAGAGAAAGCGTATGACAGAGTGCCGAGAGAGGAGGTGTGGTATTGTATGAGGAAGTCAGGAGTTGAAGAGAAGTATGTAGGAGTGGTGCAGGATACGTATGAGGGAAGTGTGACAATGGTGAGGTGTGCGGTTGGAATGACAGGTGGGTTCAAGGTGGAGGTCGGATTACATCAAGGATCGGCTCTGAGCCCTTTCTTGTTTGCAATGGTGATGGACAGGTTGACGGACAAGATCAGGCAGGAGTCTCCATGGACGATGATGTTCGCGGATGACATTGTGATCTGTAGCGAGAGTAGGGTGCAGGTTGAGGAGAGCCTGGAGAGGTGGAGGTATGCACTGGAGAGAAGAGGAATGAAAGTCAGTAGGAGCAAGACAGAATACCTATGCGTGAATGAGAGAGAGGACAGTGGAATGGTCAGGATGCAAGGAGTGGAGGTGACAAAGGCATTTGAGTTTAAATACTTGGGGTCAACCGTCCAAAGTAACGGGGAGTACAGTAGAGAGGTGAAAAAGAGTGCAGGCAGGTCGGAGTGGGTGGAGAAGTGTGTCAGGAGTGATTTGCGACAGAAGGGTACCAGCAAGAGTTAAAGGGAAAGTTTACAAGATGGTTGTGAGACCAGCTATGTTATATGGTTTGGAGACAGTGGCACTGACGAAAAGACAGGAGGCGGAGCTGGAGGTGGCAGAGTTGAAGATGCTAAGATTTTCACTGGGAGTAACGAAGAAGGAAAGGATTAGGAACGATTATATTAGAGGGACAGCTCAGGTTGGACGGTTTGGAGACAAAGCAAGAGAGGCAAGATTGAGATGGCTTGGACATGTGTGGAGGAGAGATGCTGAGTATATTGGGAGAAGGATGCTGAATATGGAGCTGCCAGGGAAGAGAAGAAGAGGAAGGCCAAAGAGGAGGTTTATGGATGTGGTGAGGGAAGACATGCAGGTGGCTGGTGTGACAGAGGAAGATGCAGAAGACAGGAAGAAATGGAAACGGATGATCCGCTGTGGCGACCCCTAACGGGAGCAGCTGAAAGTAGTAGTATTTCACTAACATAAAGAATCCTAATAACATTGAAAGATACATTATTTGTGACCAAATAATGTTTTTTAAAATATTTTGTTAGAGACCCCCACAGATCTAGAGTTTTACAGCTTTCAAGGGCGCTAATGCCTCCTTCGTGGGAGCTCAGCTCCCATTGGCTCCCACGTAATTCGAACACAGATGTCCACCATATTGGATATAGTGGAAAAAACCTTTTTTTCTCTATCTGCTCCTATATCATTTGACCTATTTAAACCAAACTTGCTTTTTTATGTTCATTGGACACTGTTTATAAAAGTATCAAAAAAGCTCTAAAATTCCAAAATATATGGCTGTCACATGCATAAATGTACAAGCATCACCACCAACTCAACAGGAAGTAGGCAAACCTCCTAAACAGCTGGTCCATTGTCACTTAACATTGTGCGCAAGATAAATATTAAGCCTGAGGCCTTCTACACTTAATTGAGTAGTTATGCCTCATGGGGGCGCTATAATAGAAAAAACATTTAAATGAACCCTGCTCCTAAACTCTTTCTTATTTGAACCAAACTTTGTTCTTGACTCTTTTGTCACTACAGTTCATTGATAATCAGAAAAATTTCGAGTAAGCTGCACAAAAAGGTCACCAGAGGTCAAGGCTGTCTATGACCTATTTTGCTTGGCACCCGCTTTCTGCTGCTTGCAGCTATGTTTCAGTTTGTAATTGGTATAGTATTTGTGATTATTCTACTGCCCTTGAAAATGTGGAAAAGCAAAATGGTCCCAAATTCATGCACCTATCATGTGACAGAAAACACTACCGCTTGGTTAAGATGGCTCTTTATTTAGTTCTGCATGGGGCCAGGATATAATGTTTACATGTTTAGGTGCCAGTGTAGCTCCCGTTTTTCTAAGTGCAGCTTTAAAATGTTCTTCTGCTGTTTCATGTTATAGAAACCATTGTGCCGCATTCTTCTTCTTCTACTTTTTTCGGCTTGTTCCCTGTTTCTCAGGGGTCGCCACAGCAGATTTTATAGTTTCCATCAGTACTATGTGAGGGCACAGCACAGCCTCAACCGATCCGGTATGGTCTTGTCAATCGCATAATGATTTGACAAAATTTTACGTCGGATGCCCTTCCTGACACAACCACTAACTATGAATGGGGGGCACAGGTAAAGCACTGGATGCCATCCCACTTGCGCCCATGCCTGTCACTATCATTGTGCCACAGTCTCAAAGGATAAAATCCAGCATCAAATATAGATATTTATAAAAATGCATTTATATTGTAGCGTATCGGGGGACAACGCAACCACAGGAACTGCCGCGGCCGGGAAGCGAGCCCGCATCGCCCGCACCGCAGGAGACATCGCTAACCGCTCGACTAAAGGGTCAGAACCAGTAACCAGCGTGTCTTCTTATCCATGGACGCTACACTACCCCCCTCCTTCGGGAAGCACGTCCCCGCGCTTAAGCATATAAACTTCTTCACGCCTCAGGGCGCATACGCTTCCGATGGCCTTACGGTCACCCCATCCCACTTCTGACACCAATGAAGCGAATTCGGGGGACAACGCAACCACAGGCACTGGGAACTGCCGCGGCCGAGAAGCGAACCCGTATCGCCCGCACCGCAGGGGACATCGCTAACCGCTCGACTAAAGGGTCAGACTCGCCAGCCAGCGGCCAGCGTGTCTACTTATCCATGCACGTTACAATATTCATGTGAAAAAAGAAATAATTTGTACACAAATAAATATACAGTTCAGATAAGTTTTATATGTCTTCATTTATTTGTTATAATTAGCATTCTCCTTCTTCTCTTCTCCATTTTCTTGCTTATATTTGAGAAGGTGGACCAGGATATAATAACAAGGGTGACGAGGTCTGTCGATCAAGCAGCATTGGTGGACAGACAAAGCAATTGAATACAGATCACACAGGCAAATATAAACTAAAGTTTCAAGGTTTGTACAGTTCAAACAATGGTTAATCTGGTTTTTAACCCATTATGTGTACTCTAAGTCTTGACCACATCAAACGAGAAAGCGGATTCATTTTACCGGATAACCTTTGTTCCAACTGGTCCGGGGCCTCACAAAGGATATTTGCAATTAATTTTCCTATTGCCTTCTTGTTTAACTGTTAGGGAGTACCCCAACAGGAAAAAAAAAACATGGTGTGCACGGCGCATAAACTAAGAAATTTAACTTGTATTTGCTTGTATGATCTACTCGACAGCTCTATCTGCCTACCAATGCTGCTTAACAGCCTTTCTACAATATAATGTGGAGCAAGAAAATAGTGAATAGAAGAAGAAAAATGCTTAATATGTCAAATAGATTAAGTATAGAGAAATACATACAAATAGCTGATGCATTTTTTTCTATTTGTATACACAATCATTTTGGTCACACTTTATAATGGGCAGTTGTAAATAGTGATTAATAAATGAGTAATTGGGCACTTATAAGCTCTTACGAGACACTTGTTAACATTAGCAGACAGCTCAAAAAATTTTAATCTTTTTACGATACGTAAATAAATTATTATTAAATCAAATAACAACCATTAATTATCATTATAATTATTAATAGCACTGCAAGAAAAACACAAGACAATTTAAAAACAAAGCTAAATAGATTTTAGTCCTGACATTTCTGAGCCTTAAGATTAAATTGAGGCATAAGGTCCTTAAATGGTTATGGTTTGGGCAATATTTTGGTCTATAAATTCTAATTTGGTATGTGTTATTAGGGACGAGGTTAGGTTTAGATTAATAAATAGGGGAAAAGACACAACATACAACATTCCGATCCACAATAAGATGGCTGTTAATATTTATTAGCCATCTCCTTTTTATACCGCGGTCACGGAGAATACTAGTCTCTGATTGGCTGGAAGGTGTACACGTGGTTCTGCTCAAGTTTGATCACTATTCATGCGCTGACCAGTTTTGCTATGTAACCATAGCAACACAATAAGCAAGTGCACCGCACATTCGGTTAGTTTAGCGGCTAACTTTTGCATCATAACCTTAGACTCTTCAAAAAAAATAGATGAATGCTTTTATGTTAAGTGTTCGCCAAGTGAGCATGGTGTAAACGGGATTACTCTCCTCCCTTACTTAACAGCCACTTATAAGAAAGTGTTACCATCACTATTTTTTTATGTGACCGTGAACGTTTTTACATACATGTGTATATTCGATACAGGATTTGAGAAGGTGGCTCAGTTGGGATCCCGTTATCACCCAAGACAAACTTGTTTATCAAACTTGGACTACTTGTGTCTATCTGTAGCTACAGAGGGCGCCAAAACACCCTACAGTAAACCCATCGACCGCGGCATGACAATCTAGTCCCCACAGGACGGAACTTGTCGGGCTCCTTCTCGTTTGCCTGGGTCCTGTACGGTAAGGGCTGGACGGGTGAGGCAGACTCCAGATCTCTTCTCCAAACGGGCACACACACAGGTCTAAAACATCTTGATGCGCAACGCTGATATCGACACAGAGTAAGTTTATCCACAGCTGTTGATCTGACGAGACGATACTGACATTGGCGAGAAGACATGGCCAGCCTTAGGTAGCGTTTTCACATGTGTTTCTTCTCTCTCCAGAGGTTTTAACTGGCGTTAACTACGCGCTAGCTAGCTTAAAAAAAAGCTAAACTGAGATTGGGCTGGCACAGTGTTGGGATGTGATGTAATTTTTTGGACGATCCGGCCGCCAGTTTTAGGTGAGTTAACGATAATAACGTTTTCAGATCATTTCTCCGTAATCAGTATTGATACGAAGGGGATCTCTATGCCGGGCTAACTGGCTAGCCAGCAGGCTGACTGAATAAAAGCTAGATAACGCTATACGTTTTCCAAAGTAACCTTTCGAATTAGCGAGTTCAGCTAAACCAATTATCCCCACGCAGTACTTGCTTGATTGGCACTAGTTTGCATGAAAAGCCATACGCCTGGCCTTTTCCTACAGGTTTTCTGACATTTCGAGGATTTTATATTTCGTAACAAACACCAAGTATAATGAATCGAATATCAAATAGTTGGACAGCCCATAAACATAGATGTTACGGAACACATTAACTAGCCACAGTCCAACGAATCATAGCAATTACATCTTAATAACCGCTATCAGCCAAAGGAAACGGTCGGCTAGTGCAATTGTTGCACTGCGATTCAACTCGTAATCCAAATATCGACCATCGAATGATTAATTGCATAAAGGCTTCGTGCATTGCATTCATGTAGACCACCCTGGGAGATATTTAAGCTCTGCAGACAGTTTGGTGTCAGTACATGTCGTGTTATTGCAGGCTTCAACATCTCTGCTTTCTACTGCATAAGCCGTCTATCGCTCCTGTGTAGTCACAGTGGGGGTAACCTTTCTCATGTGTTGAACCATCAACATGTGAGGGTTGTCAGCGTCTTTTACAGCGATGACTCTCCCTCGGCAAATGTTGACGTGCGATCAGCCGACGCGTGGGTATTTTCAGGAGTGTCAATTCAAATTGGTTTACGATTCATTTTTGCCTTTAGATTGCATGGCCTGAACATTGTTTATTTCTTAAACACTTGAGGGGTTCGTGATATCCGATTTATTCGAGATCAAGAATAGGCATACGTATAAAGGTTTCACTTAGGCTTCACTAAATCTATCACTTGTTGCTCTCACTAGGGACGGGCGTAAAGGGGCTCATAACCATCATCGTTCATTTTTGTGGTATTGAGTGTAATTTAGCTTTGCTCAAGTAGAGCAGAGCTAAAAATGGTTAAGAATTGAATGGAATAGGCAGCACTAAAGACTGAAAAAAATGTCTGAGGAGAATAGAAATGTGCAAGTGGAAATGATTAGCAGAGTGCTTCAAGTAATATGTTTGGTGACATGCGGGGGAACTGCAGCCAAGTGGGAAAGTGCAGTTTAACAATCTGCCTCTTGTTCGCTACTTTCCCCCTTCCTTCACTTAAGCTGAGCTCTTCTTTGTCCTGTTACCCAATTCATTTCCCTGCACAGTGATTGGGTTTGGAGGCGATTCTCCACTCCATCTTTAAGATAGGGACATTTTTATGGGCTATATTCATTTTTAGAAATTAGCTGTCAAATTCACTTAAAGATACTGAAATTACCAAGGATGCATTGAACATAACAAAACTGACCTGATATTGCGTGGCTGCAAATAGTTTCAGTAGCAGAGTTGGTAATGCACCAGGCATTGCTGTGCTGGTTCTGAGTCAATAACCCTGATCATTAGCACTTGGAAATAGGCCAATGAATCAATAAAAACACCCAATTATGGCCTGTTGTAGTTTTTTTTAAATCTATTTAATTGTATCTTTGCTTTCATCATATTTTTTTCCACTTGTCTAAGAACTCAACATGTCTTTATCTTAACCTATGACGTTTTAGCTGAATTTCTCAGCCTATCCAATTTTGGGTCATTGAAATTTTGGTATTGATTGGAGGCTTGCTGGGCTATACTGATCTTACCTACTCCAAAGCATTGCTGTGCTAGCTGAGAATCTGCCCTCCACTAATCAGACAGCAAGATTTAATGGTGTTGGCTCTAAGCCGGTCAACCAGAGCTGTGACTTTCCTTTGCCAGGAGTTACAAATGGAGGTTGATGGTGAATAGAGGAAACAGAAGGATAGCAAGTGCTAAGAGCTGTCTTAGTCACTTTCTGAAGATAGTGAGCATTGCAATCTTTCATCATCACCAATTCTGGCAGGGAACTCCAACAACAGGTGTCCAGCTTTTATACTCTGTCTTGAGGAATAGAAAATAGAAAATAACAAGTCTAAAAAACGTAGTCCTGATTTTTATGAGGTCACCCTCTTTAAGTAAAGGTCAGGATTTGGGGCATTAATCTTTTTCTGGAACCTCAAGGGAATGCAGCTGCTAAGTCATTGCCCTGGTTTGAGTGACCAACTGGATTTTCAACTTTATCTGTTGACTGAGTCTGTCACGAAGGAAATCATTGTCTAACAGCTGCCATGTAGACATGAAGCATGTGGAGCAGCATGGGTATTTTAGTTGTTAGAAGTCAAGGGAGATATGCTCTCTTTGAACCCCAGCAGTCTGTAAATGCCTGTGTAGAACTGTGCAAAAATATCTGTGCCACCATGGCATTGCCATTTGCCACGTCATATGCATTGTGGGTGCAAATGTGGGGCATCTTTGTGTTAATGCAATTTGTTTTGCCTTTGATATTACACTTTGGCTTCAGTTGAATTGGTGTACTATAGACCTCTATATTGGTGAACTATACGGGCATACTATAGACCATTGGTTTGAATCTAGCAGCTCTTTATAATGGGAGCATCCTGCTCAAGGGCTTGATAAGTGGCTCAGTGCTGTTCCAGCTCTCCAGAGACCTAGATGTTTTCCCCAGCATCTAGTGGGGAAATCTAGGCTAATACTGCTCCATATTGAGTCTGTCTCTCTCTTCCCCTGGAGAGCAAATGCACTTTTAGGAGTCTTCATTGTGCCAAGGCAACCCTGGTCTCCTAGCTGCTAGAGAAGTTTTTTTTCCCTCCAGGTTACTTTACAGCAGAAAGCTGGCTTTCATTTGTCCAAAACTAGGTTCCGCTGTTGCAGAATGTCATTCTTCGTCAGAGAAGACTGAGCTGAAAGAGGAAAAACATATATATATATATATATATATATATATATATATATTTTTTTTTTTTTAAGATTATGACTTTGCAGCATAATTAGGGAATCAGAGAGCATGCAAGGTGCCATATGATCCATTGTAACAAGTGTTCGGCTGAATGCAGATGCTGTTGATGAAGGAAGCTCATGCCATAGAGGCAAATAGACAATTAGAGATTTTGTTTCACATCTAAGTCAATGAGATACACAGTCATTTAGGCTTACCCCTTACTCTTAAAATCCAGGACAGTGTTCAATTCTAACACCTGGGTTATCACAGCCTGAAACAACTGTTGGCCCAAACCCTCTCTCATGGAACCAAGACAGTTTACCTTTTCTACTAAAGCATCATCTGGATTTATACTCAAGTGCTGTCAATTGGGCTATGTGTCATCTTGGAGATACTAAGATATTCAGGTTGTTGTGCTGCTTCTCTGCCTAACTATTTCAGTCTCCCTTTCTGTCTCTGTCTCTTGTTATCCTACCGTCTTTCACACATTCAGGGTTTGCGACTAACCTCTAACCGCTGGTGTTTTTTCTGGGACTGGTGGGTTTAGCTTGTATATGTATTTATAGAGGAGTCTTGAAATTTAGTTTCACTGCACTTTTCCCAACAGAAGGAAAGGCTGGATGAGACTTCTCACGGTTGCGCCTCTGCAATCAATATTCACCTCTCACTCAACTCCGACCAAACGGAGTTGAGCGAGGCCTGCCACATTTGAGAATGCAGTAACTTCATCTAGAGCCCATCTTTTCTGTTTTGCAGGAATTTTGGAAATTGTTTCAGGAAATATGGTGAAACACTAATATTTTGATTATTTTCTCTTTGCCTAATATAAAGAACAGTAAAATATACGTAAATGTAATTGCAATGTGTGAAGGGAAGGGAGCGGGATTGTGTCTGCATGAATGCCTGGTGTGTGTGTGTGTTTGTGCATGTGCGTTTGTGTGTGTGTGTACGTGTGTGTGTGAATGCGTATGTCAAAAAGTCCACCTGGCTTTCTTTGATTATTAGCCTTTGTGTTGTTTTTGTCAGTGCAAGTAAACACACACAACATACAACAAAGCATCCTGTAATCATACATTTAAGGTCTGGCGCAGTGAAAAGGCTTTTTTTTCTGCAATTGGTACTGTTTAATGGAGGAAGAATAATAACAGTGGGGTCATGAATATGTTACTAGTATACAGCTTTCATTCTGGCCTTGTAAGCAAAATGCCATCTGAATTCTTGTCCTATCAAAAACTGGGGTTTACGAGTACCTTGGTATACATAAAATTGGTCAGTTGGATTTCAATCGGCTGAATTTCAGAATGTAGTTATAACAGGGAGACAAATATATAGTGATGCTGTAACATCGCTTTCTACCTACTGTTAGAATCTATTACAGCCACTAGACCAGACCTTTAAATATAGGCTATTTATTGCAACAACAAACACCAAAAAAAACTGAATGCATCCTGTGCCGAGCATAAGCATGGACAAAAGAAAAATTAATCACAAGGCGGATTCATTGTGAACGGTGGAGAGATTTCAGGCTACATTTGAACATGTAAACTCTAGAGTCAGGAAAAAATAAACCTAAAAAAAAGTAAACCAGAATATAGGAAAATGTCAAACAATTTCCCTATAGTCTGTCATTTATCAAAAAAGGCTAATGATCCTGAGTGCTGTTCCAAAGTTAGATTCCATTTCCTGTTGGCCTGAAATACCATGAACCTCGACTGCTCTTTGTTGCACTTTTGTCTAGGCTTCATTTAAGCTTAATTTCATTGTAGGGTTTCAAATTGCAAGGCCAGTGCAAAGTATTATTGGACTCTGCCCTGCTTTGTAATTAATTACATTGCATAGAGAAACATCAGTTTAATCAAGGCTAAGCTGTCACCAAGCTCATCCATTTTCATCCCCTTTCTTCATCTGTTCTAAAAGCTGTTGTGGAGTTCCATGCCTTGCAGAGAGAATCTGTCCTGACTGAAATTGATTGGCACTGTGGGCAACCCATGTCCATAGCTGATAATCTCAAAATAATCGTAAGATTATCAGCATTAGACTTCTGGACCAGGATTACCAGTAGTATTTTCGGGTGACTTTACAAGAGGGCAAACATGGGTTGCTGTTGCTGTTTTATACACTTTGAAGACTTTGGGAACAGAGAAAGTGTTTTGTTATGAAAGCATTGGCTGAGAGGCTTTATTTTGTCACGGTCTTAACATCAGGCCGTTAAATCGCTCTTTGTAGGGCTACCATGGCTCTCTGCGTCGACTTGGTGGGATTCTCTCCGATTTTAGGATTTGGTTTGCTGGATTATTCTGGCATTGTTATGGTAACTGGCACATACGCCATTTAACAGGATGACATCACTCCTCTTTGCTGCAGTAGTTTTTCCCTCCTTTATCTTCCAGGGTCATCGTTGATATTTGAGCATGTTTGAAAGAGTGTGTGATATTATACAGTCATAAACTATCACTTTGTTATTTTACTTCCTACTGCTAATCTTTCTCTCCGCAGCATACAGTACTGTGTTGAGTGAGGCACTTAACAGCTCTGTGTTGATACTTCCCTCACTACTTGCATGTAGTGTCATTATGATAAAAAGACATGCACTAGTTGTAGCCCTGACAAGGAAAGATTAGGTAGTCAGTCATATATCATTGTAAGTATTTTTTTTCCAGTATCTTTTCAGCCTCCACCTGTTGTACCTTATGATACACTAAATGTGCAAATTGCATTTAGAGCTGTAAATCAAACAACTGTGCTCTAAAAACACACCCCATTATCAAAGGGGAGTTAAAATGCTCTGTCATAGCACAGCATAGCAAAGAGCTGATGATGCCTCAGGAGGCTAAATGGAGATGGGGAAAAGAGCAGTCATATAGCAAGGCAAAACAAAGACAGGAGCGTTCAGGGCAGGATTGTTCAGTATTTTCTCTCCTAATTTTTCTCTTTGTTTTGAAGGAAAGATTGAGTGGAGAGACTGGAAAAGGAGAGCACAAATGGACCTGACAGCCCATGACTTGCTTAAGCAGTTGTCATTTGTGTGTGTGTGTGTGTGTGTGTGTGTGTGTGTGTGTGTGTGTGTGTGTGAGTGTGTGTGTGTGTGTGTGTGTGTGTGTGTGTGTGTGTGTGTGTGTGTGTGCATGTATAAAAACACACCAACCCGAAAAAGGGTTGGTGTGTGTGTCTTCCTCAAGCTCAGGTCCTCTACCAGAGGCCTGGGAGTTTGAGGGTTCTGTGCAGTATCTTAGCTGTTCCTAGGACCGCAGTCTTCTGGACAGAGACCTCAGATGTTGTTCCTGGAATCTGCTGGAGCCACTCCCCCAGTTTGGGGGTCAAAGCCCCTAGTGCTTCTATTACCACTGGGACTATTGTGGATTTCACCTTCCACATCCGATCTATTTCTTCTCTCTGTCCTTGGTATTTCTCCAGCTTCTCATGCTCTTTCTTCCTGATGTTGCTGTCGCTCGGGATTGCTACATCGATCACTACTCTTCTGTTCCTTGTTGACCACCACAATGTCTGGTTGTTTAGCCAGCACCTGCTTGTCAGTCTGGAACTTGAAGTCCCACAGGATCTTAACTCTGCCATTCTCAACCATTGGCGGTGTCTCCCATTTGAACTTGGGGGACTTCCAGTCTGTATTCAGTACAAATATTCCTGTACACTATCCCAGCCACTTGGTTATGCCTTTCGGTGTATGCCTTCCCAGCTAGCATTTTACACTCTGCTACTAAGTGCTGGACTATCTCTGGGGCATCTTTGCACAGCCTGCATCTTGGGTTTTGTCTGGTGTGGTAGACCCCTACCTCCACCGATCTGATGCTGAGTGCCTGTTCTTGTGCTGCTATGATCAGAGCCTCTGTGCTGTCCTTCAGTCCAGCCTTTTCTTGCCACTGGCATGATTTTTCAATATCTGTCGATGGTACATCCCATGGAGGGGCTTGATCTTCCATGATACCTTACTTTATTTATATATCTACTACTACTACTACTTTCGGCTGCTCCTGTGAGGGGTCGCCACAGTGGATCATCCGTTTCCATTTCTTCCTGTCTTCTGCATCTTCCTCTGTCACACCGGCCACCTGCGTGTTTTCCCTCACCACTTCCATAAACCTCCTCTTTGGCCTTCCTCTTTTCCTCTTCCCTGGCAGCTCCATATTCAGCATCCTTCTTCCAATATACCCAGCATCTCTCCTCCACACATGTCCAAGCCATCTCAATCTTGCCTCTCTTGCTTTGTCTCCAAACCGTCTAACTGTAATACTTTAATTATGTATAACTTTGTTTAAAGAAACACTCAACGGTAGGGAAAGTGCTCAACAAATAAGGAGCAAAATAATCCAGTGAGTCAAGTAAAGTCTTTATGAGTCTCATAAATAATTTACTTGACTCACTGGATTTTATATGTACATATATATACATATATATATATGTGTGTGTGTGTGTGTGTGTGTGTGTGTGTGTGTGTGTTTGTGTGTGTAGACAGGTGACAAATTAAAGGAAAAACCAATATAAAGTGTCATAGAAAGGTGTTGGGCCATCACGAGCCTCCAGAACAGCTTCTGTGCTCCTTGTCATAGAGTCTACAAGTCTCTGAATCTACTGGAGGGATGAACACCATTCTTCCAAAAGATATTCCCTCATTTGGTATTTTGATGATGGCGGTGGAGAGCACTGTCTTACACATCAGTCCAAAATCTCCCATAGGTGTTCAGTTGGGTTGAGATCTGGTAACTGCGAAGGCCCTAGCATATGATTCACATCATTTTCATACTCATCAAACCATTCAGTGACCCCTCGTGCCCTGTGGGTAGGAGCATTGTCCTCTTGGAAGACACCACTCCCAGAATAGAAATGTTTCAACATAGGATAAAGGTGATCACTCAGAATAACTTTGTATTGAGTTGCAGTGATTCTTGCCTCTAAGGGGACAAGTGGACCCAAACCATGCCAGGAAAATGCCCCCCAAAGCATAACAGCCCCAAGACCCATCACTGTAGGGGTCAAGCATTCAGGTTTTACCTTTAATTTGTCTGTATGATTTTAAATGTGTGTGTGCGTGCACGCGCATGTGCACATGTGTGCGTGCGTGTGTGCGTGTGTGTGTGCGTGTGTGTGTGTGTGTATTTGGGCTTGGCTGATTGAATATAGTGTCATACATTGGTGATGTGTTAAGCCATTAGAAATGGTGCAAAAGCATTGGTGATGTTTACAGGGCATCATTCGTGATCCTAAATGATGGCAGAACAGGCTGGCAGTGTACAAAAAATGTCTTTGTTAAGCAATGAATATGAAAATATAAACACAGTCACCACTTACTGTGGCGTCTGATTTGTCTGCATGCCCTGGTGTGGCGTGCATGATACTGCCATCTAGTTTGTGGTGGTACTGTAACAGTCTGCGAGCTGCATCTAGTATAAATCAAATGGCACACTCTAGGCGGGGCCCCACCATTACCTAAACATGCAACTATAAAGTAAATCTCGCCTTACAGCGCAATCTAGTGGGAAGAAACGCCGATCAGGCATGTGGATATGGAGTACATCGCCCAGGCCCAATATGTATCTAAGTATCTATATTTTGGCCTCCATTTTTGGTATTTAATTTAGCAATCTTAGTCTCTTTCTCTCTACTTGGTTTGGCATTTTAGCTAATGGGCCCACACATTGATAGCCAGAATAAAATCAGTACACAATGAAAACAGCAGAAACAAAGGGTGGAGGACATATTTACTATAACTAGTCTGTAAGGCAAACTGTGGAATTTACTTAGAAACCCATTCTGCTGCCATTAACAGCAAACACTCACTTTGTCTCCCCTCTTCTGGTCTATGACTAATTAACTGTTCGTGGAGGCAGAATAATTAAGTCTTAGGTCAACCGTATTTGCTCTAGCCTGGCATACCCAGACAAACAAGCCCTGAATAGCCAAGGCATTGATTTTGATTTCTAAACGTCGGCCTGCATTATCAACTCTGTTTAGAGCCTTTCAGCTCATGGAGCAAATGAAAGACTTGGTCTAATCATCTACAAATTCATAAACTTGTACACAAACACTAGCCTTCTCATTTTTGATATTTGAAGGTTTTTTGATAACCATCTACCTTCACAAAAGAGCCATGTGCAACTCGTCCTCGCCCAAGTGATTATCTATCTAATCAAGCTGAATGGCAGAGGCAGAGAGGAAATGGGGGGTAGTGGGGCACTGATGAGGTGCTTGACTTTTCTAGGGTTTTTGATAACTGAAGAAGGTCTATAATCAGAGCAAAATCTGCCAGTCAGTGAGGACTATTTTTTGCCCTTCCTACTCCTATCCTTCTCTCCACCTCTCTCATTAGGTTAAAATTAAATTCTTTATCTTCCCGACTCAAGGTGAGGAGTTCCAAGTGCCTAATTAAGAAGGTAAGAAGAGTTTTTCTCCTTTGAAGATTTTTTTTTGTGTGTTTGGGTTTTTTTTGGACATTAAGCACATCTCACCACAGATTTTCCACAAATCTGCATATTTATCTTGATATTCTTGTATTCATTTATAACGCCTCGGTTTCTAGCCTCTCAGTTTTAGCTTTTGGTTCAAGCTCACTGCCAGTTCTTGCCTAAAGTCACTATTCATGTCCTCAACATTGCATTGAGCCTTAGACACAACCATAAATCATCAGTAAGGATCAGATATGGGCACTTGGTTTTAAAACCCTTCCAATAGCTTAGTGTCGGCTCTTTATTAGGAAACTGCTGGTTAGCTAGCAGTGCTCTGATGCAATTGTTATTTTCCTGTATGGTTGGTGGGCAGATTACAAATGCAATGGACTGTTATATAATATGATCTCACTTACCCACAGCTAGTGATGCACTGATAGTCAAAATCAACGTGTTTTATTTATCAAGTGTGCACAGTATAACACAGGGTCATTCTGAACAATGAAATACTCTAGACATGACAAGCAACAACTACAAAGTAAGCATAGAAAAATATTAAATGATTAAAATAGAGTAACAAATAAAGGCAAAAATAGCAAAAAAGGCAAGAATAACAAAATATGTATATAACAGTAAAACACTTGCTGCAGTTCCAGAGACTGTAAAGATGGGGATTATGAATAATGAAAATAAGAGTGTTAAATGTTATGAATATAAAGTGTAGGAGCGCTGATGAATAAGTACATTAAATTGTGGTGATGTACATTGAATGTACATACGTAAGAGTAACGAGGGCCTATACTGAGGTGATCATGTGATCAATGTGATATTTGAGATCAATGTTGCTGGTTGAGAAGCCTCATGGCCTGGGGGGAAGAAACTGTTTGTGAGTCTGGTAGTCCAAGTCCGGATGCACTGGTAATGTCTACCAGACAGCAGCAAAGTAAGCGGTCCATAGCCTGGGTGGCTGTAATCTTTTGTGATTTTCCGTGCTATCCTAACTTGCGTGAAGAGGAAGTGGCAGCCAGTATACACTCCACTGTCTTCACCACCCTCTGGAGGGCCTTGCGATCAGCTGTGGAGCAGCTGCTGTACCAGACAGTAATGCAGCTAGAGAGGATGCTCTTAATGGTGCACCTATAGAAGTTGGTAAGAGTTTTGGCAGACAGGCCAAACTTCTTGAGTCTCCTCAGGAGGTATAGGCGCTTTTGGGCAGTTTTTACTGCTGAGTCAGATTGCCTGGACCAGTTGAGGTCATCATTGATGAACACACCGAGGAACTTGAAGCAGGAAACTCTCTCCACTTTAGCTTCATAAATGTGAAGGGGGGCATGACTCCACTGCCACTTCCTGAAGTCCACAATCATCTCCTTAGTCTTGCAGACATTAAGAGAGAGGTTGTTGTCCTGGTACCATGTTGCCCAGATGATGACCTCCTCTCTGTAGGCGGTCTCATCATTGTTGGAGATGAGACCCAGGATGGTGGTGTCATCTGCAAACTTAAGTATGACGTTGGAGCTGTGCATGGCCACACAGTCATTTGTGAACAGAACATACAGGAGGGGATGTCTGTGAATGTTCTCATTCATCCAGGTCATGGTTATCCAAAGGAGTTGAATCAAGTGCAACTGGACTTGGTATAATATTAATTAATATATAATTTATACCAAGTCCAGTTGCACTTGATTCAACTCCTTTGGATATACAGGAGGGGAGTGATTACATAGCCCTGAGGGGCTTCGGTGCTCAGGGTCAGTGCAGAGGAGGTGAAGTTACCCATTCTCGCCACCTGGGGTGTGCCTGTCAGGAAGTCCAGGATCCAGTTGCAGAGAGAGGTGTTAAGACCCAGGATCCTGAGCTTGGGAACGAGCTTAGCAGGCACAATTGTGTTGAATGCTGAGTTGTGCTCTATAAACAGCATCCTCACATATATGTGTTTTGCTTATCCTGGTGGGAGAGGGTGGTGTGCACTGTCAGGGCAATGGCATCATCTATAGATCTATTGGGGATGTATGCGAATTGAAGGGGATCCAAGGTGTCAGGAAGGGTGGGGCAGATGTGGGTTCTGACTAGCTGCTCGAAGCACTTCATGATGATGGAGGTCAGTGCTATAGGGCGGTAGTCATTCAGGTAGGTAATGGAAGGTTTCTTTGGTATAGGAAAAATGGTGGTCTGTTTGAAGCAGGTCTGCAGGACTGCAGACTGGTTTAGGGAGAGGTTGAATATAGAGGTGAATATCACAGAAAGTTGAATCAATTCATCTGGACACAGCGTTTATTGAGAGAAGCGTTTCATCACTCATCCAAGTGACCTCTTCAGTCTCAACTGACTGCAGGTATCCCCACCCTTATAAACAATACAGCTGCATAATGACCGAAAACAACAATTGGTTTCATATGCAAATTACCATGACCATTAACTAGAGTTATAATGGCCATGTGTACTATCCACAGAGGACTGGAGAATAGTTGCAATCACGGCATTGTAAGATTTTTATTTTGAGATACTTTATTGATCCCCGTAGGGAAATTATGCTCTGCATTTAACCCATCTTAGCTGTGTAGCTAGGAGCAGTGGGCAGCCACAGTGCAGCACTCGGGGTCTAACTCCAGTTCGTCTTTCCATGCCTCGGTCAAGGGCACAGACAGGACGACTAACCCTAACATACATGTCTTTTTTGATTGTGGGGGAAACCGGAGCACCTGGAGAAAACCCACCGCAGACACGGGAAGAAAATGCAAACACCACACAGAGGATGACCTGGGATGACCCCAAGGTTGGACATCCCTGGGGTTCAAACCCAGGACCTTCTTGCTGTGAGGTGATAGTGCTAACCACAGCTCAGCGCTGCGCTGCACTGTAGTCTTAGCACCCCCCCCCCATATACATACAGTGCTTTGATTGCAACTATTCCCCAATCCCCTGTGAATAGTACACATTGCCATTGTAACTATATCACAAAAAGTTGAATCAGTTCATCTGGACACAACGTTTATTGACAGATACGTTTCGTCCTGGGTACGACGTTAAACTGCAACCATTGGGTTATCGGCGACTAAACCGGCACCCCCACTTCAACCCTTGGTTGTTGTGAGGAGGGTGTGTGGACACCCAGAAGGACTAAAAACAAAACCTGTCAAAGGGCAGATCAGTTTCTCTGTGAACCAACGGCCATCTATACCTGGAGAGGAGATAGGGACCATGAGGTACTCCCCCTCCTAAAACACAATGTTGACTCAACCAAACTCAATCACCATACCGGATTGGTTTGGTGGAAGAGACTTGTTGAGGCATCAGCTGTGCTCCTACGACCTCCATAGGTTATGGAACTGATGATGATGATGATGATGATGGTGACATTTCATCACTCATCTAAGTGACCTCTTCAGTCTCATCTGACTGCAGGTATCCCCACCCTTATAAACAATACAGTGGCATAACGACCAAAACCAACGATCAGTTTCATATGCAAATTGCTGTGACCATTAACTAGAATTTCAATGGCCATATGTACTATTAACAGAGGATTGGGGAATGGTTGCAATCACAGCATTGTAAGATGCCCCCCTGGTTCAGTTATGGTCGTTCTCTCGTCACATAGATGGCCTCTTTGACTCCGTGTTCAAACCAGCGTTCCTTCCTATCAAGGATGTGCACATTCTCTTCCTTGAAGGAGTGGCCACTGGCCTGTAGATGAGTGTAGGCTGCAGTCTTGGTGTAGTCTACACCCATCTACAGAGCGGTGGCCACTCATTCATGACTCACATGATGCTAGAGTCCATCCCTCCAAACCACGTCACCTCCTGGGTCACAGTGTCTTCCTCTCCCTGCTGATTGCTCACTCCATTACTCATCCTCTCCCGGTCTCTCATACTTGGAGTCATGCATGGTTAATGTCACACAGGACACGCCTTAAGTGGGACAAAAACTTAAGCGGCTTCAGTTGAGCCTGCTAGTATGTCATAACTCTTTCTGCCTCATCTTTGTATCTTGTATGCCTTTCTCTCTCTTCCTTTCTGTCAGTCTGTTTATCTTTTCCTTTCTTTCTCTTTGCTCCTCTCTCTTCCTCCCCTCTCTCTCCCTCAAGCACTGTCAGCTCAGGGATTCTCTCAGTTCACTTCTTATTTAGGTTAGATGTACTCAAGTGTTGTGACCTGCCCCCCTTTTTTCCCCCCTGTGGTGTGATTTAAAGGTACAGTTTCTGCCCCTGCCACGCAGACCACTTTACACCCTTTAGTTGCTGTTAAACCATTGGATCAGCGCTGGGCTGACATATTTAGGCCAAGTCAATTGTATGGGTCCTTTGAAATTTGTTTTATTATTTTCCAAATTACATTTTACTTTTTTCTTCTTTTTTGTTTTATTCAAATTTTTGGATTTTTACTGGCTGTGTTTCTTAGTTGTTTTTTTTAAGTTGCTGTCTTCTGTGATGTTACATCAATATTTTGTTTCTCTATCCCATACAGCAAACCCACATGCATTAACTGAGGTGTGCATGCTGTGAAGTGCATGCTCACATGCACAAAGACACAAAAGTGCAGCAAGATTTCTGCGAGGGAGAGCGATGGATTTTCTAAGAACAAGTTATTCTGAATCCCTTAACTTTCCTTCAAAGTGGTTTTGAGGAGGAATGCATTTGATTGGTGCAAATGTAGTATGTGTTAATATCCCTATGCAAAAACACTCCTCAGTTCATTAAAACATTTCAGGGCCATAGTATGTTAGAAATTAAGTCAAAGAATTTGATTTTTTGTTTTGAACCCTGAATTCATTTGATTGTCTCAGCTTTGAGCGATCTAAATGTTTGGGTTTAGTGATTCAAATATTGCATTTGTGCAAGCAGTTTGACATCTGTTCAGAGTGATATGAGTGCATTTGGTGTATACTAAGGGTGTGCCTATATTTGTGTTTGTTGTCTTTATTTTATTTTGACCTCATGGCTTATCACACATACCAGCTGCTTGATAATGCATTATTCTCTGCACTGGTAGGATTACGTGGTGTTTCTAGAAAAACAAACTTCAGAGGACAAAGAAATGTTGAAAACCGAAGGCCCAGCAGGAAATAGCGCAGCACATGTCTCAGAATCGGAACGAAGGTCAAAACTATAAAAGAAAATGAGCAAAGGCTGCATTTGAAGGAAACCTAGCTCTGCCTGCAGCTGTAAATCAGCTCCGTCCTCCCAATTCCATTTCTCCTGATTTTCCGTCCAACTTGGGTGTGTGTGTGTTTGTTTAGTGAGAACAGTAGTGCTCTAGGAGGAAGGTGTGTGTGTGTGTGTGTGTGTGTGTGTGTGTGTGTGTGTGTGTGTGTGTGTGTGTGTATTTATGGTTAGCTGTAACTGCTACAGTAGTTCTGTTGACTCAGTAAACGGCACACACCAAGAATAGAATCCTGTTTCTTTCCATGAAACCACACAAAGCAAGAGCTCTTGATGATTTTGTTCTCTTCCTCATTATGCACAAATTGCACTGGATGCCAGTTTGATAGACAGCTAAAAGCAATCTAATGCACTCAGCCTACACTGAATGTAAACAGCCGTGCCTGACTGACAGTAGTGTGTGCAACTGGTAAACAGACAGTTTGTTTGGCCCAGAGAGATGTTAGCAGCTCCCTGACTTGGCTCCCTCAGGACTAGGCCTGGGCGGGGACCCTCCTTCCCTCCCTTGGCGCAGGGCCTGGTGGTGTGACCTGACGGAGGGAGGAAAGTAGGGAGGAACGGATGGGAGTTTGTCTTAGTGTTCTATATGAGTTAAAGTGAAACCTTATTCTCTGTTTCTCCTTTTCGCCAGGTGAGACGGCCTGCTCCAACAGAGGCCCCTGGATGCAGTGCTTCCCACCGCTAAGAGAGAAGGTAAGGTGAGCTGTAACTTGCTGACTTTCGCTTTAATGATTTCCATAGCCATACGGTATGCTACTCAACTAGCCAGAGACTTTTAACAGCTCACATGTGGAGTGTTCACTGTGAGCTGCTGAAGTGTGTTTGTTTTATTCATTTATTAATGTTACTGTCAACAGTCAGTTGGTGTTCACTATGACATGAATGCAAAGACACATCTGTACCCTATCTCTCCATGAAGTGTGGACCTTTTAACTTGAGCAAGACAGAAAAATAGGGCAAGTCCCTCTTGGTGTGCAGCACATTTGCTTTCTTTTTTGACAGGTATTTAACTGTAGTTAACTTGTAATGCATTTCCCCAGAAATCAGTGATGGACGTATGGCTTGCATTTGTTCCCTTTTGAATACCACCTGAATTTTTGTCCATGTGAATGGTTCTGTGTCAGTGTGCATAGTCAGAGCAGAATGCAAATAGGAAAGGAGAGAACCGATATAACAGAACTTAGCTCTGGAGCTTGCCGGATATGTTAGAATGTGTTTGGGTTTGAGGGGAGAGAATGTTTGGGGTTGTGGGAGGACTGCTGTGCTATTATTATCATTATTATTATTATGACAGAACAATACTTCAGAGAGATATGCTAAACCCTCAAAACAGCCAGTTTGCCTGGAGGATGTTTCCATCTTCCATACAGAGTTAGAGAATGTGTAATGAGTAGTTACTATTTCTTTTTTGCAGTCGCCCATCATTACTACCGTGGATATTTAAGTCTCTTCTGGAGAGGAGACCATTTCAGGGTCTTAATCCATATTGACTGGTTTCCATAAATAGTCCTATAGACAGCCCACTGTTTAACACATCTGCTCTTTGGTTCCAGATGGCAAACCAAGTGTCCGTTTATATTAGTGACTCATATTCAAACAGATAAGCTCACCTACATTAAGTTTCACAGCGGTAGGACCAGAGAGATAAAGTGTTATTTAAGTGTGTAAGGTCTGTCTTCCTCTGACCTATTTTGTGCTTAGGTTAATTTAAGTATTGCTTTGCTGTTGCCTGTGGCTGTACCGTAGTGGCACACTTTAACTATACTGCAGCCAGTGGTGAGAAAGTGTCTCTTACTGCCAAATATAAATCAGGAAGTGTTTACATTTTGTCTCATGAGTCATGAGATTTAACAGTGAATTACACATTAACCAGGGTCATGTTTGACTGATATCCTACAGGCCACACCTAGACTAACATCTGTATTAGCACATGTAAATCAACACACAACATAAGAATTTTATTTTCTGATTTACTAGTGTTAAGTGCCTTTAATAGTGAACTGAGATTAACTCTATAGATTTTTTGCCTCAGGTTTATCATAACATCAGCTGATACTAATTACATAGCACTTTTTTTTCCAGTATTGTCTTCTATTTGTAATGGCTAGTATTTTGCACAAAGTGTCCCATTTACTGGAGATGCCACGGTGTCCAGTGTTCACACACTATGAGTTAACAGATGGAAGATTGCTTAAATTCTGTCCACATGTCTGCACAATTATGTCAGTACTGAGTCACTCTGGCTTTGTTTTTGTCTTAATCATCCAGAAGCAACAGTTTAAAGCAGCAGTTGCTGCTGCTGGGATATCAAAATTGAAGAATTGTCCCTATGCCTCATTTACAACCCCCAAACACTTTTTTTTTTTTTTTACTGATTTACTTTTTCTATCTCTGTCTCAGGTTTGATGATATCTAATCAACATAAATGTATAAATGACCCATAGATAGGCAAACTTACAACTGTGGCATCAAGTCTCTTGTGTTTATTGCTCAGAGCTAAAGACCAAAGTCATCCGCTCAATAACTATCTGAAGAGAGGAATTTAATCTTTTTTTCTTCTTTCGGCTGCTCCCGTTAGGGGGTCGCCATAGTGGATCATCCATTTCCATCTCTTCCTGTCCTCTACATCCTCCTCTGTCACGCCAGCCACCTGCATGTCCTCCCTCACCACATCATAAACCTCCTCTTTAGCCTTCCTCTTTTTCTCTTGCCTGGAAGCTCCATCTTAACATCCTTCTCCCAATATACTCAGCATCTCTCCTCCACACATGTCCAAGCCATCTCAATCTTGCCTCTCTTGCTTTGTCTCCAAACCATCCAACCTGAGCTGTCCCTGAAATATACTCATTCCTAATCCTGTCAGTCTTTGTCAGTCCCAATCAAAATCTTAGCATCTTCAGCTCTGCCACCTCCAGTTCCACCTCCTGCCTTTTCGTCATTGCCACCATATCCAAACCATACAACATAGCTGGTCGCACTATCATGTAAACCTTCCCTTTAACTCTTGCTGGTATCTTTCTGTTGCAAATCACTCTTCTCTATCCAGTCCACCCTGCCTGCACTCTCTTCTTCACCTCTCTTCTGCACCTCCCGTTACTTTGAACAGTTGACTCCAGGTATTTAAACTCATCCACCTTTGCCACCTCTACTCCTTGCATCCTTACCATTCCGCTGTCCTCCCTCTCATTCACGCATATGTATTCTGTCTTGGTCCTACTGACTTTGATTCCTCTTCTCTCCGGTGCATACCTCCATCTCTCCTGGCTCTCCTCAACCTGCTCCCTACTCTCACTACATGTCTTGATGCATGCTCAATAATCCAGGTAAGATAATCCCACAGAGTTGACCAGTTCATCTGGACACAACATTTAGTGAGAGAAACATTTCATCACCCATCTAAGTGACTTCATCAGTCTCAGCTGACTGCAGGTATCCCCAGCCTTATAAACAGCACAGCTCCATCACGACTGAAACCAACGATCGGTTTTATATGCAAATTGTCGTGACCATTAATTACAGTTACAATTGCCATGTGTACTATTCACAGAGGATTGGGGAATTGGAATCACAGCATTGTAAGATGGCAACAGATGTACTCTTAGCCCCCCCCCCCCCCCCGGTTCAGGGATAGGCGTTCTCTCTTCACATAGAGGCCTCTTTGACTCCCTGTTCAGTTGAGACACATATTTTCCAAACACCGCATCTCAGTTGCTTTCAAACCCCAAAACACGCTGTGCCAGAAATTAGCCCACCTGAAGGATCGGGTCCCCCAGCACAAACAGAGCAATATAGTGTACACTGTTAAGTGCTGGGAGGATTGCTATGAATTGTACATCGGGGAAACCAAACAGACTGGCGAAGAGGATGGCACAACATAGAAGAGCTAATGCATCAGGCCAGAACTCTGCAGTCGACACCCATCTACAGGCCAATGGCCACTCTTTAAAGGATGAGGATGTGCACATCCTTGATAGGGAGGAATGCTGGTTTGAACCAGGATACTCTCATTATAGATCACAATATCATTGGCGAACTTCATAGTCCACGGAGACTCCTACATGATCTCGTCCGTTACCCTGTCCATCACCATTGCAAACAAGAAAGGGCCGAGAGCTGATCCTTGATGTAATCCCGCCTCCATCTTGAACCCATCCGTCACTCCTACCGCACAGCTGACCAATGTCACAATGCCCTCATACATACCCTGCACCACTCTCACATACTTCTCTGCCACTCTTGACTTCCTCATACAATACCATACCTCCTTTCTCGGCACCCTGTCATATGCTTTCTGTAAATCCACAAAGACACAATGTAACGGGCCTTTTCTATACTTCTCAATTAAGACTCTCAAAGCAAACATTGCATCTGTAGTGCTCTTTTGTGGCATGAAATCATGCTGCTGCTCACTAATCACCACCTCTCCTCTTAACCTAACTTCCACTACTCTTCATAACTTCATGCTCTGGCTGATCAACTTTATACCTCTGTAGTTACAACAGCTATGCACAACACCCTTATTCTTGAAACTCTGCACCAGTACACGTCTCCACTTCTCAGCCTCTCACTTTCCAAGATTGTGTTAAACAATCTAGTTAAACACTCGCCTGCCATCTCTCCTAAACATCTCCATGCCTCCACAGGTATGTCATCAGGACCAACTTCCTTTCCACTCTTCATCCACTTCATAGCTGCCCTCACTTCATCCTTGCTAATCCAGCGTACTTACTGATTCACTATCCCCACATCATCCAACCTTCTCTCTCATTTTCTTCGCTCATCAGCCCCTCAAAGTACTCCTTCCACCTTCTCAACACGCGCTCCTCGCTTGTCAGCACATCTTCATCTCTATCCTTTATCACCCTAACCTGCTGCACATCCTTCTCAGCTTGCTCCCTCTGTCTACTAAATTGATACAGGTCCCTTTCTCCTTTTTCAGTGTCCAACCTGTCATACAACTCACCATACGCCTTTTCCTTTGCCTTCACCACCTCTCTTCACCTTATGCCGCATCTCATTGTACTCCTGTCTACTTTCTTCATCTCTGTACCCATCGCATTTCTTCTTCACCAACATCTTCCTCCGTAAACTTTCCTGTACTCCTCCATTCCACCACCAAGTCTCCTTGTCTTCCTTCTTCTGTCTAGATGACACCACAAGTAACTTCCTAGCTTCTCCCCCACCATTTCTAAAGTAGTTGCCCAGCCATCCGGCAACTCTTCACTACCACCCAGTGCCTGTCTTAGCACCTCCCTGAACTCCACACAACAGTCTTCCTTCTTCAACTTCCACCTTTTGATCATTGGTTTGCCTTCACCCTCATCCTCATCTTGATCTCCAAAGTCATCCTACAGATCACCATCTGATGCTGCCTAGCTATGTTCTCCCCTGTCACCACCTTGCAGTCTCCAGTCTCTCAGATTGCACCTCTTGCATAAGATATAGTCCACCTCCAATCAGCACTCTCTCCTCCTTAGGTACACTCTCCACCACTTCGTCGAACGCACTCCAGAATTCTTCTTTCTCTTCCATCTCACCCAAACTTGCGGGACATATGCACTGACAACATTCATCATCACACCTTCGATTTTCAGCTTCATACTCATCACTCTGTCTGACACCTTCTTCAACTCCAACACACTCTTGACATACTCTTCTGTCAGGATTACCCCTACCCCATTTCTCCTCCCATCCACACCATGATAGAAGAGTTTGAACCCACCTCCGATGCGCCTGGCCTTACTCCCCTTCCACCTGGCCACTTGCACACACAGTATGTCTAAATAATAATAATAAATCAAATTTATATAGTGCTTTTCTATGAGTGAATGAATGCCTTTATTTGTCATTGCACAGCTGTACAATGAAATTAAGTGCAACTCCCCAGTGGTACAAAATAGAAAAAATAAAATATATACAAATAGTCAAAATACAAGTAGATACACATTTGCAACAAAGTCGCTTTACAATCAATGGCGGTGAAACAAGACAACAGATAAACATAACACAGACATACAGGGATGGATGGGGGGGGGGGCTATGAGAGGGAGAAGTGGAAGCCACACATGACGCCAGCAGTACTCTTCAACTTAAAATAGATACAAAGGGAAAAGAAAAACAAAAAACAACAGCACTGTAGACATTGATTTTCTGTAGGGGTTTACTCCCGTAGCCTATTCCTCTCCAGAGGAATAGGCTACCTTCCTTCTATCCAGCATATCAGCCAGCTCTCTCCCTTTACCATTCTTTGTGCCAACATTCAAAGTTACGAATCTCACCTCACAACTCCTACCCTTCCTTCTCTCCCACTGCTTCTGGAGATATCTTCACCCTCTCCTTCTTCTTTACCCAACAGTAGCATAGTTTCCCTTGGCACCCTGCTAGCCAACAGCACTGGTGGCGGTCATTGGTAACCCGGGCCTCGACCGATCTGGTATGGAATCTGATTTCTGATCCGCATATTTGCTTTGGCAAAGGTTTTACATCGGACGCCCCTCCTGATGCAACCCTCCTCGTTTAACCGGGATTGAGACCGGCACTCAGAATGCATTGGCTTGTGCATCCCCAGTGGCTGGGTTGAAGAGGAGGATTTAATGATGAATGGAAATTGGAGAAGTCAGTGCTCATAGTCAAACTGCTCCCCTTTCTGTATTCAGTCATTGTTTAAACTGTAAAGCTCATTGTTTAATCGAAAATCTACTCATATCAATATTGCTCAAATGAGTTAATACGCAGTGAGAGGAGTAACATAAGGCTAAAAGAGTTAACCTACACCAGGGGTTTTCAAAGTTTGAGACAGTGGGCCTCCCCTCTATAGATCTTAAAAAGATGCCCCCTCCCAAAAAAAAAAACCAGTTGAAAAACTTAAGACATGACAGCTCAATGACATAAGACCATTATCTCAGCTATTTTGAGCCTCATAAAAACTTCTTGAAAGTCCATATTGCTAATATACCACACATTTCAGGTCAACAGCTAGACATAGTTGGCCACATCAATTTGTCTTTGCAGTGAGTGAAAGGGGCTCTGTGGAGTGCCATTTAACACTTGATCCTTTACATCCTGTACCATGTCTGAGTTGAGCCAGAGTGTTGTCAGAAAGTGGGATAGAATAGAGCTTAGCTGTTGCTGCCTCTCCTTTCATCACAGAACACATTTTCTTGGCGGCATGCAGAATTAATATCTTTCCAGTGTTGTGCACTTTATCTGACTTGGCAATGTGTAATGCAACGTGGTATGAGGCTTTGGTGGCCTTCACATTCATTTTAATAAACTCCTCTACTCTACCCTTGTGAAGCCAGCCTAAATCTTGAAAGCTCACTTTTCACAATGCGTGATAGTCTGGAATGCATCCACTGAGAATTAATTGAGTTGGCAGCTGGGAGCCAGACCAATCAGTGACTTAGATGATTATGTCATTGAGCAGCAGCATATTTTGAAAAAGACTACAATGGCTGCACTAAAAAAAAGTTATCGTCAATGATGATATAGAATTAAGTTTTATGAAAGACATTTACAAAGACAGCAAAAATTGTGTACATGCTTAATAACTTGGTTATATCACCAGACTTGTAGTGGTATTTAGTACTGAACAGTACACTGGTCATGATGTTGCATCACTGCATCCTGTTCACCTAAAGCCCAAGTTGATGTACTGTTAATCATATTCATGGCATTTTGGTTTGACAACTCTGGTTACAGGTTGTGACCCTGCTGGTCTCAAAAATCTTTCCATTTCGATAGTTAAATGCAATTACTTAAATTAATTTCATGGTTATTACCCTGCAGAACAAAAACAATGCCAACTTGCCACTGACCAAACTAAAATTATCATGGAACTCACTGAAATACAATACTTATTGAATCTACTCGTTTCGTCTTTGATATGGACAGCGGATTTGTTGGATAGTGGATAGGGCTGGATAGCGTGTAGAACTATACTACATCTTAACCACATGACAGATATTTGAGGGCCAATCCCATTTCAAGCCGAAAAATAGAATATGGGAATTCTTTGAAAATAGACTTATGGACCATGATTCCGAACATTAGACAATACAGCACTGACATCGTGGTGACATGAATGATGTCTGGAAAGAAACTGGGAAGTGATTATGATGTTTAAAGATGAAGACATTTGCGGGTTCTTTCCTGGCATCATGGAGCGCAACAGCTTCTGCATCATTTATAAAAAGATTTTGTGATACCAGATGTAACATCAATCGCAATGAAATCCGCTTTCCACGTATGGTCTATTAAATACTTGTGAAGAGGTGACGATGGCAAGGAAACGGACGTCTTTTTACCTGTAATAACCAATTTCTTTTTACTTGTAATCCATCTACGGGCCGAAAAATGCCCTGCCAGTGGTTCAAACTAACTGTTCTTTGGTCCTTCAAATCACCTAGTGAAACCCCTCACCCAACCAACAATTGCACAGTTACAGCTTGGCAGCCATTAATAAGCAAAGCATTTCTGGCAAACATTCTGGTCTTCTCAACTTAATGAAATAGTGTGCATGTGCACTTAGAAAAATGAAAGTTGTTACCCAAAGCTTTTGAAGAGTGGTCTGTTTTTACATTACATTACAGTCATTTAGCAGACGCTTTTATCCAAAGTGACTTACAATAAGTGCATTTAATGTAGGAAATCAGGAGAACTACTAGTCATCAGAGGTCATAAGTGCATCTTCTCTCTAAACAAGCATCTAAGAGCAAAACCAGTGCTAAAGTAAAAGTGCAAGAACGATATATATATATATATATATATATATATATATATATATATATATATATATACACACATATTTTAAATGAGTGAATACAATAACTGCAAAGAGCAAGTAACAGGGTAGTAGTTCTTGAAGAGGTGAGTTTTCAACCTGCGCCGAAAGATGGGCAGAGACTCCACTGTCTGGACATCAGTGGGGAGTTCATTCCACCACTGTGGGGCCAGGACAGAAAAGAGCCGTGACCGGTTTGATTGGCAGCAGGGGCCTCTGAGCGACAGGGCAACCAGGCGTCCCGAGGCAGCAGAGCGAAGTGGTCAGGCGGAGGTGTAGGGCTTGACCATGGCCTTGAGATAGGAAGGAGTTGTTCCTTTCACTGCCCTGTAGGCTAGCACCAGTCTTAAACTGGATGCAAGCAGCTACTGGGAGCCAGTGTAGGGACATGAGAAGGGGAGTTGTGTGGGAGAACTTAGGGCGGTTGAACACCAGACGAGCTGCAGCTTTCTGAACAAGCTCCAGAGGTCTGATGGCCGACACCGAGGCACCAACAAGGAGGGAGTTGCCGTAGTCCAGCCGGGAGATGACCAGAGCATGGATGAGCACCTGTGCCATCTCGTCGGTGAGGAATGGGCGATTCCTCCTGATGTTATAGAGGAGAAATCTGCAGGAGCGAGCAACCAATGCAGCGTTTGCGGCAAATGACAGTTGGTCATCCAGGATCACACCCAGATTCCTCGCAGCCCGAGTTGGTGTCACCACGGTGTTGTCAATGGTGATGGCCAGGTCTCGGTGCGGGCAACCTTTCCGCGGGAGGAACATCAGCTCTGTCTTGTCCAGATTGAGCTTCGGGTGGTTTGTCACCATCCTCTCCGAGATGCCAGTGAAGCATGCAGCAATGCGTGTCTGTACTTGTGTGTCAGAGGGAGGAAAGGACAAGATCAGCTGGGTGTCATCAGCATAACAATGGTAAGAGAAGTCATGCGAGCAAATAACAGAACCCAGGGATGTCGTGTACAGGGACAACAGGAGAGGACCCAGAACCGAGCCTTGTGGAACGCTTGTAGTCAGTCTACGAGGCTCCGACACAGATCCCCTCCATGTCACCTGGTGGGAGCGACCCGTCAGGTAGGATGCAAACATTGAGAGTGCAGAGCCTGTGACACCCAGCCCCTCGAGGGTAGAGAGGAGGATCTGGTGGTTCACTGTGTCGAACGCAGCTGACAGGTCCAGGAGTATTTTACTTTTACAAAACCAGTCTCAAGAGTAAAGGTGCAGCCTTTGGATCAGACAATGTGGGCAACCTCATTACCAACTGAACCCTTCCAAAATCACTTAAAATGTTTGTCTATGGTTACAGCGCATACCACATGGTCGCAACTATCACTGGTTCGATTCCAGCCAGCGACATTTGGTGCATGTCATACCCCTCTCTCTTTTTCTCCCATTTCCTGTCTGCCTTTCACTGTCACTGTCTAATAAAAGTAAAAATTAAAAAAAATCTTAACAAATTAAAAATAAAAATATAAAGATATAAAGATATATAGTATATACATAAAATATATTTTTTAAATATTTTATTTTTAATATTTAAAATATTTTATGTATATAAAATTTCCTCTCACCTGTATATATACATATAGATGTGTGTGTATGTGTGTGTGTGTGTGTATATATATGTATGTGTGTGTGTATGTGTGTGTGTGTGTGTGTGTGTATGTATGTATATGTATATGTATATGTATAGTGTTTTTTTTTCTGAAATAGAGATACAGGAAAAAAGTTTTAATACATTGCAGTGTATTAACACTTTTTTCCTCTATCTATCTATCTATCTATCTATCTATCTATCTATCTATCTATCTATCTATCTATCTATCTATCTATCTATCTATCTATCTATCTATCTATCTATCTATCTATCTATCTATCTATCTATCTATCTATCTATCTATCTATCTATCTATCTATCTATCTATCTATCTATCTATCTATCTATCTATCTACACTCACCGGCCACTTTATTAGGCACACATGTCCAACTGCTCGTTAACGCAAATTTCTAATCAGCCAATCACATGGCAGCAACTCAATGCATTTAGGCATGTAGACATGGTCAAGACGATCTGCTGTAGTTCAAACCGAGCATCAGAATGGGGAAGAAAGGTGATTTAAGTGACTTTGAACGTGGCATGGTTGTTGGTGCCAGACGGGCTGGTCTGAGTATTTCAGAAACTGCTGATCTAATGGGATTTTCACGCACAACCATCTCTAGGGTTTACAGAGAATGGTCCGAAAAAGAGAAAATATCCGGTGAGCGGCAGTTCTGTGGGCGAAAATGCCTTGTTGATGCCAGAGGTCAGAGGAGAATGGCCAGACTGGTTCAAGCTGATAGAAAGGCAACAGTAACTCAAATAACTACTCATTACAACCGAGCTATGCAGAAGAGCATCTCTGAACGCACAACACGTCGAACCTTGAGGCAGATGGGCTACAGCAGCAGAAGACCACACCGGGTACCACTCCTGTCAGCTAAGAACAGGAAACTGAGGCTACAATTCGCACAGGCTCACCAAAATTGGACAATAGAAGATTGGAAAAACGTTGCCTGGTCTGATGAGTCTCGATTTCTGCTGCGACATTCAGATGGTAGGGTCAGAATTTGGCGTCAACAACATGAAAGCATGGATCCATCCTGCCTTGTATCAACGGTTCAGGCTGGTGGTGGTGGTGTAATGGTGTGGGGGATATTTTCTTGGCACACTTTGGGCCCCTTAGTACCAATTGAGCGTCGTGTCAACGCCACAGCCTACCTGAGTATTGTTGCTGACCTTGTCCATCCCTTTATGACCACAGTGTTCCCATCTTCTGATGGCTACTTCCAGCAGGATAACGCGCCACGTCATAAAGCTCGAATCATCTCAGACTGGTTTCTTGAACATGACAATGAGTTCACTGTACTCAAATGGCCTCCACAGTCACCAGATCTCAATCCAATAGAGCACCTTTGGGATGTGGTGGACCAGGAGATTCGCATCATGGATTTGCAGCCGACAAATCTGCAGCAACTGCGTGATGCTATCATGTCAATATGGACCAAACTCTCTGAGGAATGTTTCCAGTACCTTGTTGAATCTATGCCACGAAGGATTAAGGCAGTTCTGAAGGCAAACGGGGGTCCAACCCGGTACTAGCAAGGTGTACCTAATAAAGTGGCCAGTGAGTATATATATATACATATATATACATATATATATATATATATATATACACTACCGTTCAAAAGTTTGGGATCACATTGAAATGTCCATATTTTTGAAGGAAAAGCACTGTACTGTTCAATGAAGATAACTTTAAACTAGTCTTAACTTTAAAGAAATACACTCTATACATTGCTAATGTGGTAAATGACTATTCTAGCTGCAAATGTCTGGTTTTTGGTGCAATATCTACATAGCTGTATAGAGGCCCATTTCAAGCAACTATCACTCCAGTGTTCTAATGGTACAATGTGTTTGCTCATTGGCTCAGAAGGCTAATTGATGATTAGAAAACCCTTGTGCAATCATGTTCACACATCTGAAAACAGTTTAGCTCGGTACAGAAGCTACAAAACTGACCTTCCTTTGAGCAGATTGAGTTTCTGGAGCATCACATTTGTGGGGTCAATTAAACGCTCAAAATGGCCAGAAAAAGAGAACTTTCATCTGAAACTCGACAGTCTATTCTTGTTCTTAGAAATGAAGGCTATTCCATGCGAGAAATTGCTAAGAAATTGAAGATTTCCTACACCGGTGTGTACTACTCCCTTCAGAGGACAGCACAAACAGGCTCTAACCAGAGTAGAAAAAGAAGTGGGAGGCCGCGTTGCACAACGGAGCAAGAAGATAAGTACATTAGAGTCTCTAGTTTGAGAAACAGATGCCTCACAGGTCCCCAACTGGCATCTTCATTAAATAGTACCCGCAAAACACCAGTGTCAACATCTACAGTGAAGAGGCGGCTGCGGGATTCTGGGCTTCAGGGCAGAGTGGCAAAGAAAAAGCCATATCTGAGACTGACCAATAAAAGAAAAAGATTAAGATGGGCAAAAGAACACAGACATTGGACAGAGGAAGACTGGAAAAAAGTGTTGTGGACGGATGAATCCAAGTTTGAGGTGTTTGGATCACAAAGAAGAACGTTTGTGAGACGCAGAACAAATGAAAAGATGCTGGAAGAATGCCTGACGCCATCTGTTAAGCATGGTGGAGGTAATGTGATGGTCTGGGGTTGCTTTGGTGCTGGTAAGGTGGGAGATTTGTACAGGGTAAAAGGGATTCTGAATAAGGAAGGCTATCACTCCATTTTGCAACGCCATGCCATACCCAGTGGACAGCGCTTGATTGGAGCCAATTTCATCCTACAACAGGACAATGACCCTAAACACACCTCCAAATTGTGCAAGAACTATTTAGAGCAGAAGCAGGCAGCTGGTATTCTATCGGTAATGGAGTGGCCAGCGCAGTCACCAGATCTGAACCCCATTGAGCTGTTGTGGGAGCAGCTTGACCGTATGGTACGCAAGAAGTGCCCATCCAACCAATCCAACTTGTGGGAGCTGCTTCTGGAAGCGTGGGGTGCAATTTCTCCAGATTACCTCAACAAATTAACAGCTAGAATGCCAAAGGTCTGCAATGCTGTAATTGCTGCAAATGGAGGATTCTTTGACAAAAGCAAAGTTTGATGTAAAAAAAATCTTATTTCAAATACAAATCATTATTTCTAACCTTGTCAATGTCTTGACTCTATTTTCTATTCATTTCACAACATATGGTGGTGAATAAGTGTGACTTTTCATGGAAAACACAAAATTGTTTGGGTGATCCCAAACTTTTGAACGGTAGTGTATATATATGTTCATCTGCTCCAGTGTAACCCAGTGAGCAATTTTGTTGTTGTTGTTGAATTTCTGGTGAAAACATGTAAAGGCATCTAAATGGTAACTAGGCAATATTTTGTTTAAAAGTGAGTTTTCAAGATGTCTATGGCAACACACTTACTGTTCAGCATGAATAGTTCTCGGTGTTAGTTTATGGGTAGTACACAAAAATATTGTGTAAAATGAATGTGGTTAATCTTAAATGTAGCAGTGGGCAGAAGAACCACCTTTCATATTTCATTTAGTTGCATGAGTTATAAGTAGGCTAAACTTCGCCCAATGATATTTGAGCTGGTGTGAGCCTAGCCGTTACATATAACTCCATAAACATCTAGATGACAGCTATTGCTGTAACTTACACCTTTGTTATCATCAACTTATTTGACTTTACTACCGTAAATGAAAGGAGGAAGTCCCTAACTATATTACATTGTGGGACTACAAGTAGAAAGAAATTATAAACAATAACATCATCGTGTTTAGTAAATGGGATAACTCCTGGCTACCCTAATACTATTGCTGCTGTTTCTGTTCGAGGTGTTGCTGCTAAAAGAGGCAATTCAGATTAATGTCAGTCTATGTAGCCTTCATGCATACTGAATAACTTTTTGTCTACTTCTGTCTGAAATCAAGCACCCTTTATTCCAAATAATTACTAAGAATTTTGCCTGGCAAATCTGTCACTGTTATCATTGAAAGCTCAATTTTTTGCTACACTGGAATCAAAAGCTTGACAGGCGTAGCAAAAGTAACCAAAGGGGGTGGGGCTTAGGCATAGCAGCACAAAAGTCCAATGGAGTTGAATAGGTAGTGATACCAATGGCACTCTATTGCGGTTACAAGTTTTTATTACAGTCCCCTGGTCCAGAGCAATTTCGTGGAATACAAGTCATGTGATCAGGGCTTTGATGTGGAGGAATAAAACATGGGAAATGTGAGCCTAAGATGGATGTCAAGCTGAGTAAATCACAGTTCATTACTACATGCTAAATAGCGTCCAAGCAGGACGGTTTACACCTGATTTATTGTTCTGCGTTGACATGACTGTGGGCTCCACTGTTGGCAGCAGCGGGATGTCTGTAACTATGCAAGGGGCTCCGCTGCAGGCCTACGGGCACCTCCTCAAAAATGTAACTGCACGTGAGGCTATGGGGCTACAGCAACACGGTATGCTGTGATTGGTTTATCAGGGCATCTTTCCAGCTGCAGTGCTGGCACCCAGTAGTTCATCCGTCTCTCACATTTAGAAAACATATCTGTCTTTCAGTTGTATTACAGACCATCTCATCCAACGTAATTTTCTCCTTTTCAATAATGTTTACAAAATGAGCTCTTTTTATACATCTAGCAAAGCTATTGCTAACCTTCTGTTTGCTGCTTATCTTACAAGTGAATGTGAGAGAACGTAAACACAATTACTTACTTTGGCTCCTGATTTTTGTTGCAATGATGTAACAGTACAAGAGTTGCATCTGTGTAGTAGAATACATCAGATGTTACGCTGTTGGCACCTATGGCAAGGACCCACAGGGACTTCAATGTGGAACCATAACTCTGCCTTCAAACTTAACTCATAGAAAATGCACTGAGCACTCTATGGTTCCCTTTTGATCAGCAAATTAAAGTATAATTTATGAGTATTATATTGAAAGAACCAGAGATTCATGTTTATTCATTTTGTTTCTGGTGACTCGAGAGTGGCTTTATATTGCTGTGTGTTTGATCTCAGGGCCTCTGTCTCTAACAATGGTAAGAAGAAACCAATCAGGTCTGTTTGACACAATGAAGTATCATGATGACAGCAAAAAAAAAGAAAAGAAAAGCACACCACTTCAAAACTTTGTGTGCCGTCTCCATTATGCAGGCCTATGCAGTGACAACGAATGCATTAGTCCCAGTTCTGTCCTTTATCCCCCCCTCTGGCTAAATTTGGTTCTGTACTGTCCTGGCGCTGTTGTTCTTTAATTGTGTCTGTGTGCTGGTTGAGTAACGGCAGCTACAGAGGAACCTGTACTGTATGTTGAAAATCCCTTCCACCTTCCTGTTATTGAGTTGCTGCTCTGTTTATTTGATTAGTACTCAGAGGCCAGTAGCCCACATACATCAATGTATCTGTCAAGAGAAGCCTGTGTGCTACCTCTAGCATCTAAAAAAGTGCACATCATTCAGTAAGGGGGAGAAAGGGAATGATGGAGAACAGATGGGATACAAGATCTTTGCATGTGTTCCTCCAAACTCTGTTGACTGCTGCTGTATCAGTACAGGCCCAGGGGCTGACGGGTGGATGCAAAAGGAAAAAAGTGAAAATTTTGGCTTACAGTATGAGCACTTACTGCTCCACTGATAAGGTGAGAGGCTCCACATTAATTAGAAATACAGTGCCTTTGATGAAGCTCATCATTATTCATAACAAGTGAAACAGTGTTGTGAGTTTTTGTTTCTTTGACCATGTTTGTTATTAGACAGTTGATAGTGAATTAGGTATTCTTAATAGGCACACATTGCTCATCAGATTCCAGCTAAATATGGTGTTTTGGGCAGCTCAGTAACAGTCTGAAAACTGTTGTTGTGCTTTTTTTCTTTCTTTTTTTTTGATGAGAATTTAAATGCATGACAAAAAAGAGGTGATCTGACCACCACCATAACAGGAGCATAATTGGAGTATGTTGGCTGTTCAGATATTAGACCCTACAGAGACAGACAAGCCTCATTACATTGAATTCATTTAGCCCTTAGCCTGGCTTGTGGCACAGCTACCAAATGGCCACTTGGACAAAGGCCTGAACTTGCACTCTTGATTGGTATGGTCCAATTACTTTTCACTACCAGTTTTAAAAATTAACAAGCATCTAGTGATGGCCGATACCTGGAATTCATATCAGCAGCGAAAAAGTGGTATCAGTTTATCCCTACTATCTACTGAAACTGAGTTCATTATTCATGTGTTTCTTTAATTCAGATTCGATCATTGCAATGTCCTTTTCTCCAGCCTGTCACATACTAGCATCAACAACCTCGAGATGGTACAGAATGCAACAACTAGAATCCTGACCAAAACTAGAAAGTTTGGTCATGTCACACCAAACCTAGTCTCCCTTCACAGGCACCATATCTATGCTAGATCTGACCTTTAAGTACTACTGCTAACATATTGAATACTACATGAGGTTGCTCCATCTCATCTATCGGACATCATAAAGTCTTATGTATCACCCCACATCCTCCTCTCTGTTGTCAGAGCCAAAAACCCTCAGCATATTGCAGAACATTTTCTTAGCATGCCTCTAAATAGTCTTCCTGCTAACATCAGGGAGATTGATTCTGTAACTTCCTCAGAATCTAAATACCCTCTTGTTCTCAGCAGGGTTTCCATTAGCTGGTAATTGTCATTTCTTTACTGGTAAAAAGTCTCAAAATCTGACAAGTAATAATCTCCCCGGCGATAGTGTCTAGCAATAATTCCACCGAAAGAATCGAAAGTTTTATGAAAAAAAAAAGATTTAATAACTCCTTCTATCAAAATTGTAGATCTTGAGAAATAGGTGAGCCTGTAGGCTTATCAGGTTATCAAATAAATGATTCTCTTTTTTTTTTTTTTTATTAGGCCTCATGCATTTGCACACTTAGATTGGCCTATGCAATCTGCTGTTACCACTGCCAAACAAGTTAAGTACAACTGTGGGAGAAAATGGTTAAACAGTCCAGCCTTAATCACTATTTTCTCATATTCAATTATTTATTTTTTTTATATTTTATTAGCAAGTTGTAAACAGCTTCCTTTACTTTGCATTTATTTCATGTTTTTATTTTTAGAATTAAGCTGTGTTCATTTTTAAAGGTTCAAGCCATAATGACATGCGCCACCTTGATTATCTGGAGTACTGCGACATCATAAACTCTCTACTGACAACAAGAAACATGACAGATATCGCTGTCGGGTCAACATTGTGAATTTGTCTGAGAAATGGAGACAGCTGGAATCTTTGAAAGGAATTGAAAGTGATTGGCTGGTTTTCTCATTTGGAAGTAGTAAAGTGAACATTCACAAGTCTGGCCAAAACAAAAGCTGCTGCGTGCATCAATAGCATATTGTATCTTTAAGTATGCACACGAGTCAACTCATGTCTGTATTTGAATATTTGTTTTAATGTCAAAGAATTTTCATTAAAATAAATGTTATATTAAATCTATTTGCATTGATGCTCTGTTCTTCTTGTAGAGCTCATACAAGGCACGGATAATATGACCAGGATTTTTCCCATTTATCTGACATTCTGGAATCTTCCCCGATACAGCCAGCACTAAAACTTCTTAGTTATTGTTTGAGTAGGAGTTACCTCTGAGTTGGTCAGCTTTGTTGATGCTGAATCACAATACTTCCTGCCTAGGAGGGCCTTATTCTCAGTGCCAGGGTTATAATAATAATAATAATAGTAATGATAATAACAATAACAATAATAACAATTATAATAATAATGCATTTTATTTATACAGTGCTTTTCAAAATACTCAAAGATGCTTTACATATGATGTGTTCTTGTAGTTTTTGGATGTGTGTTTTTGTCTTTGTGTTGCACTGCTGTGGGCTGAGGAAAAATATGTTTCGTTTCATTTCATGTGCACAAGTGCATGAAATGAAATGACAGTATTTCTGATTCTGATAGAATAAACATAAAAGCAACACACCAAAAGCATAAAACACACATTAATCACACATTAAAAGCAATTCTGAAGAGGTGGGTTTTGATTAGTGATTTGAATATGGACAGATCGGTGCAGTCTGATGAGTTTGAGTAGAGAGTTCCAGAGGGAGGGGGCAGCAATGGAGAAGGCTCTGTCGCCCCAGGTGGGGTGCATGATCCTGTGTGGTGGAGACAGGTGGTTGACATCGGCGGAGCGAAGGCTGTGGGAAGGAGTATGGTAATGGAGCAGGTCAGTGAGGTAGGAGGAGGCCTGGTTATGGAGGGACTTGTGAGTGAGGAGAAGGACTTTGAATTGGGTGCATTGTCAGACAGGCAGCCAGTGGAGGTTCTGGGGGACAGGGGTGATGTGGTCATGGAAACAGGAGTGGGTGAGCAGGTGGGCAGCAGAATTCTGGCTGTAGTGGAGTTTGTTTAGGACTATGGATGATGAGCTGTAAAGAATGCTGTTGCAGTAGTAAATTCTGGATGTGATGAAGGTATAGATAAAAGTTTCAGCAGCAGACAATGAGAGTGATAAGCAGAGATGAACTATGTTTTTTTAGGTGGGAAAAAGGCTGTTTTGGTGATTTGATTGATGTGGTGTTTAAAGGAGAAGTTGCTTTCAAAAATTATTTCAAGGTTGTGACTGTGTGGGGAGTGAGTTTTTGTTTATTATTTTTTCAGAAATTCTTTGTGTCTGTAGCAACTGTCAGACAAATACAACCACAACAGAAAAGACATTACAATTAAAGACAAACATTTAACAACAAAGTGCCCCACAACAATATCACCAACAATCAAGAATTAAGTACAACAGAATACAATTGCCACACACCTCATATCATCAGGATTTGTTTAACAGAGCTATACTGGAAGGTATAAAGGATCTCTGGGCACAGGAAGTCCATAGAGGCGGTACCCTGTACCTCCGTCCTAATGGTAACAACTTGTATTCACCATAGAGAGGGTGTGATACATCACTGAGGATTGCCCGCCCTTTCCCTGCCACTCGGGACTCACAAAGCAGTTTCATACTGTGTTATTGTTGACCTGCAATCTTACTAAACATATTAGCAATTTTATGTATTTACCATTTTTACAGTATTTTCTTGGTAACTACAGACAGTGAGAAATACCAAGCAATAAAGCAGAAAGTTAGACTACTCTGCACAAATGAATGATAAAAAGAACCAGTATATATGTCTGTCCACTCAAAACTGTCGAAGCTACCACATGAAGTATAATCATTGTAATCCTCTTCTGAAAATGACACCCGTGTTTAAATCCCATGACAGTTTTGCATCAGTTACTGTCCCTAGATATTTATATTCATTTACAACTTCAATACAGACACAATTAATAGCTAATTGTTGGTGTGTCCGGCTCACTCTGAAATCAAAGATAATTTCCTTAGTTTTCTTGGTATTTAGCTGAAGAAAACTGGGGTGACACCAATTAACAAACTCATCCACAAATCCGCAATCCTGTTTCATCTTCAGTGATCAAACCAAGAATCACCGTACCATCAGTAAAAAATTTTTTTAAAACATCAGATGAGTTAGCCCTGCATTAGTTTGTATTGAGTAAATAGTACTGGAGAGATAGCGCTCCTTTGTGGAGCCTCAGTGTTGGTCATAATAGGGGGAAGGAAACGGAGTGAAGTTATTGATGGTAAGGCAGAAGTTGTGAGTGGTTTTGCTAAGGGATTTGGGACCGATGATGATCACGTCAAATTCATCACAATTTAGTTTGAGGAGGTTGGCTTGCATCCATGAATTGATTTCAGTGAGGCAGTTGGTCAGACTGGAGTAAGTTGTAGTTGTAATGGATTTAGTGGAGATGTAGAGCTGGATGTCATTGGCATAATAGTGGAAGTGGAGACCATGATGACATATGATGTTACCAAGGGGGAACATGTAAAGGATGAACAGGAGAGGACCAAGCACCAACCCTGGGGGACGCCTTGGGACAGAGGAACAGTGGAGGACGTGCAGATGTTGATGCTGATGAACTGATGTCTGTTTGTGAGATTTGGCTTTAGCCAGGAGAGGGCAGTACCGGTGATGTTGAGAGTGGATTCAAGGTGGGAGAGAAGAATGGTGTGGTTGATGGTGTCAAAATCTGCAGTGAGGTCAAGGAGGATGAGAATGCTAAGGTGGCCAGAGTCTGCGGAGAGGAGGTCTTGACTTTAAGGTAGGCTGTTTCTCTGCTATGATGTGAGCAGAAACCAGAATGAAATGGTTCTAACAGGTCGTTGGAGATGAAGTGGGCTTTGAGTTGGGAGGCTACAACACGTTCCAGTATTTTTGACAGAAAGGGTAGATTGGAGATAGGCTGGAAATTATTCATGATATCAGGGTTGAGTCCAGGTTTTTTGAGGGTGGGGGTGGCAGCAGCCAATTTAAGTGTATGGGGGAGTGAGCCAGAGCTGAAGGGCTTAATGATTTCTGTGATGAGTGAGGAGATAGCTGGGAGACAGCAGTCCTTAACAAGATTGGCTGGGATGGGATCCAGAACACAAAGGTTTAAGTTATTCCTTCTACTTGGCACCAAATTCTAGGTCCTGCCAATTTTCCCAACCCCCAGCTTGCACTTTTCTTTCTTTTTCGTTTTACATTATTTTGATAACTCTATGTGTAGGTATAATGTGTTTTATTTCTTCATCTGTTTACATTGCCTACTCCGTACCTGCATGCCTATCTGTCCAATAAGAGAGATCACTATACAGATGCTATCCCTGAGATTTCTTCCATTATTTTCTAGAATAGGTTTTTCCCCTTAATCATCTTAATCAATGATCTAAGGATGTAGGGAACCATCCATTGTTGCATATTTTATCTACTATATATATACACTCACTGGCCACTTTATTAGGTACACCTTGCTAGTACCGGGTTGGACCCCCTTTTGCCTTCAGAACTGCCTTAATCCTTCGTGGCATAGATTCAACAAGGTACTGGAAACATTCCTCAGAGAGTTTGGTCCATATTGACATGATAGCATCACGCAGTTGCTGCAGATTTGTCGGCTGCACATCCATGATGCGAATCTCCTGGTCCACCACATCCCAAAGGTGCTCTATTGGATTGAGATCTGGTGACTGTGGAGGCCATTTGAGTACAGTGAACTCATTGTCATGTTCAAGAAACTAGTCTGAGATGATTCGAGCTTTATGACATGGCGCGTTATCCTGCTGGAAGTAGCCATCAGAAGATGGGAACACTGTGGTCATAAAGGAATGGACATGGTCAGCAACAATACTCAGGTAGGCTGTGGCGTTGACACGATGCTCAATTGGTACTAAGGGGCCCAAAGTGTGCCAAGAAAATATCCCCCACACCATTACACCACCACCACCAGCCTGAACCGTTGATACAAGGCAGGATGGATCCATGCTTTCATGTTGTTGACGCCAAATTCTGACCCTACCATCCGAATGTCGCAGCAGAAATCGAGACTCATCAGACCAGGCAACGTTTTTCCAATCTTCTATTGTCCAATTTTGGTGAGCCTGTGCGAATTGTAGCCTCAGTTTCCTGTTCTTAGCTGACAGGAGTGGCACCCGGTGTGGTCTTCTGCTGCTGTAGCCCATCTGCCTCAAGGCTCGACGTGTTGTGCGTTCAGAGATGCTCTTCTGCATACCTCGGTTGTAATGAGTGGTTATTTGAGTTACTGTTGCCTTTCTATCAGCTCGAACCAGTCTGGCCATTCTCCTCTGACCTCTGGCATCAACAAGGCATTTTCGCCCGCAGAACTGCCGCTCACTGGATATTTTCTCTTTTTCGGACCATTCTCTGTAAACCCTAGAGATGGTTGTGCGTGAAAATCCCAGTAGATCAGCAGTTTCTGAAATACTCAGACCAGCCCGTCTGGCACCAACAACCATGCCACGTTCAAAGTCACTTAAATCACCTTTCTTCCCCATTCTGATGCTCGGTTTGAACTGCAGCAGATCGTCTTGACCATGTCTACATGCCTAAATGCATTGAGTTGCTGCCATGTGATTGGCTGATTAGAAATTTGCGTTAACGAGCAGTTGGACAGGTGTGCCTAATAAAGTGGCCGGTGAGTGTATATGTGTGTGTGTGTGTGTGCAGCTGATGAGTGCACGACGCACGGAACAAGCTTGTGCTGCTATGTATTAAACAAAATTTCCTACATCTACATATATATATACAGCCCCCCCGAGAAACCATCTCAATTCAAAAACACACAGCAGACCACAAAGTTGCTGTCGCAATTAGAATTCAAATGTGATTCTATGTTTTGCAAGCAAAGCAGCATATTTTATTGAGAAAATAATTACATAATTTGGGAAATAAGTTTAGCTATTTTCTCATCTCATCGAGGTGTCTGTTTAACAGATGCCTTGTCATCCAACAACCCTAGTCAAATTCCTTAAGATGTCCTCTGTTTCCAGTTGACAGATAGAGAAGCTCTACTCTCATCACGCTCGCTCCCATGAGAGCCGTCTTTTTTGCAGACTATTGTCTGTGCTGGCTTCATCACACGGACTTATGTATTTTCTCTTTTCTCTCTGTGTTTATCTCAGCAGCCTCGGTATTCCCATTTTTTTTCCATTTCTACAAAAAAAAAGCTGTGTCATGGTGTAACAGGGTGTTTAAATTGCTGCAAAGGACTGAATATGGCACAAGAGGGAGAATCTCATTTGCATATTCCTTATATATAATTCAGAGGGCTGTGCAATAAATAAAATTGGCTGAGCCATTGCTTTTTCACTCCTCATTTCTTTCAGCCCTGTAAGTGAGAATGGAAAAATGGCATTTGGAGCTGAAGGTAGGGTAGATATTGTGCTGCGCTGCCTTTGTATGAACTCTTTGCATTGTATGAGTTAGAAGTCAAAATGGTGAGCCATAATTTATTTGGACAATTTTCTTTTAATGATGTTAAGATTTCTTTTGTCTGTCATGGAACTTACACGTTAGACTTTTGGTGTTTTTATGTGAAATTAAGTAGATAGGCTTACTTCAGGATACATGTCAAGCACAATATGGATTTTGGTTGTTTTCATAACCACCCTGTGCTTATATTGGGTAGGTGCAGATGTCTAAATAGAGGCGCTTTAGATTTTTTTTTAATCAGTGTTTTTGAGGGCTTTCTCTTTTTTCATTCAAAACTCTGCAGACTAATCATCTTTTTGTCACTAGCCTGGTTCCCTTTATCATTTTTAAAAAAAATGTCAAATAAAGTCTTTCAGTGCTACATTTGAGCTATTGCTTTTAGTATATTGTCTTGTATATTGTTTTTCCTGCCAATTTGCCTCCATTAGAAGAAGAAAGCCACTTTATTTTGTCATTGTACAGGTTACAATAAAATGTGTTCTCTGCATTTAACCCATCCTATTGTATAGCAGCAGTGGGCAGCTGCAGCACCCGGGGACCAACTCCAGTTCGTCTTTGCGTTGCCTTGCTCAGGGGCACAGACAGGAGTATTAACCCTAACATGCATGTCTTTTTGAGCTAACAGCTAGGGATGGGAATCAGAAGGGACCTCCCAATTGTAGCAAACCCAGGCATACAAGTTTGGATTCTACCAGAAAGAAACATTATGTGGTTTAATCTGACATCCTGTTTGTGTGTGCACTAAGGCAAACTGACACACAAATGGCCTTATCTTCACCTTGCACGAAATGCCAAATTGACATTAAACAACCTTTCCAGCTCATCATCATTGTTGACCACACATGTGAAGATTTCAGTGTAACTCTTAGTACATGTCTGAATTAATGTGAATTAACTGTTTGACCATCTAGTAATTCAGTCATTTCTACATTGCCAGGTTTGACACATCCAGAACTGAGTTTCTGAAAGGATTGTATGTCTCTGTGGTGTCTGTATGCGTGTGCTCCCACATATTCCTGCAGCTGGCAGTTTTAGGTTTCTATCTTAAAGGCTGTCATGTTCATTACTTTGGCACTGCTGGAATGCTGAAGAATCTGAAAGTGGCACAGTACTCTGGCCATCCTTGATGGAACTGGAGGCCAAGAGAGGTTAGGGTGCCTGTCAGTAAAATGAGCCACATAGTACAAGTCACAGCTGTGTACAAGTCAAAGTCACAGCTGTAACCTGTCTATGTGCAGTAATGACTCATTCCTATAAGGTTAGGTAACTGTTTGTGATGCTAAATGACAGCAAGCACAATTCTCTGAACTCTGAGACTGCTGCTGTTTTAAGTGGCTGTTGATCATAGTTATGTGACAAACTAAACACAGCCGTCTGGGTGTGTGGTCCAGTCTCGAATAACCTTGGCCTTGGTTCTGTGTGTGTGTGGGGGGGGGCGTGGTGAACAGAGCAGCCTTGGCAGTTTCCCAGGGCCCAATGCCATGAGCTTAGCCTGGCTAGGCCTGTGTAAGGGTCGGTACAAAGACAGCCAGCCCAGGCCATGCTCAGTCTGCACTGCTAACACCATCTAGGTATGTTAGCATACATATTTAAAGTGACCCAACCAACATTTTTTTTCAGTGAAATAATTTTTGGAGGGATGAATACAAAAAGAAACTCATTACAGAGATATACGAAAGCACGCTCTACCTTGAGTCAAGGCAATTCTAGAAGTACTCTTTTTTTTGGTTTATCTTAGGCTTTGTCTAAGATAAACAAATGTTTGTCTTAGATTGTTTGTTTTAGACAAATGCTGCTAATGACACAGCTCTATGGTGTATCATTAGGAGATGGACATCTGTCAGTTAAGTAGATCTGGGACCCAAAGGGAAAGGGATACCTTGATTGATAGTTAGTCATTTCTGAGATAATATTGGATTTTTCAGCCTGTTGGCTAAAATACGGTCAAAATAACTTGAAGCAACTTCACTGGATTGATTTCCGAATAAGTCTACATTCTCATTGTTGAAGGGCTTCAGCTACTACAAAATTAATATAGGACAGGAACACTGAAAAGAGCTTATTCGAGGTCAAACTTTATTTTAATATTCTGCACTTCCCTGCAAACCAATCGCCAAACATTTTTTTCTGCACAATTCATATATATACAGCATTTTAGGTTACACATTCGGACTGTGATAAATGTATTTTTCTTACCACTATCACTCTAACAGAAGCCCCTATTCTCAGAAGCAGGGTATATTTACCAAGGGCAGGGAGCAGGATTTGCCAGACTAACTCAAGACCGAGGAAGCTGTGTAGACACTCTGCTCAATTAGTCTTCAATAGTTTGCTGCTCTTGCTGCCATGTCCCTGAATGTCCCCAGCACAGAGAGGAGGAAGACAAGGAGACAGGTCTGAAAGCCTCACTGATCACACTCATACCCCTTTGCTTATCTGGGTTGTGATCAGCCAGCCTTCTTTTTTTAACATCAAAGTGGCAAAGTATGATGTGGATAAGGGGAGGTTTATGTGTATGAGTGAGTCTTTGTCAGAAACTGTGTGTGTGTGTGTGTGTGTGTGTGTGTGTGTGTGTGTGTGTGTGTGTGTGTGTGTGTGTGTGTGTGTGTGTGTGTGTGTGTGTGTGTGTGTGTGTATGTGTGTACAATGGTGCAAACATGCATGACCACATATAAGTGAACTTGCCACTCTGGATATATAGGTATGCAGGGGTTATGAGAAGATTTGAAGCATTCGTAGATGGTTATAAAATCAAACTGGCTGCCAGAGTTGGTACAATTGGATTGTTACAGGGAGATGGAAAAATAGGTTGGGCGATCAAACCCAATATGGCAGTGCTGCTGCAACAGCAGAGGGGATGACCGAGGTGAAATATTGAAAGGCGGTTTACAGGAAGATGGTGATCAGGAGGGCCGTAAAAGTTGCAGTGTGGGTATGAGTTCAGGATGCGAAAGGGAGAAGGTGGAGGTAGGTGGCAGGACAGGAAGGGTCATCACAGTTGCACAAGACTGGGGTTTCCTATTTTAAATGAGATCAACGCTGTACTCCTGCCTGAGGGCATTTCCTCCACGTGACCTTAAGACCTAAAAATAGATCAATGAAACCAATCTATTTTTTCCTGGGCTCCCATCATAACATTAATCTCCTGTGTTTTTTCTTACATATTTAATTAGATGCAGTTGAAATATGTAGTAGGCCTATTTCTGTTTTCATTGTGGTCTTAAAATTTTTTTTAACTGACTCCTTTCCTGAATTACGGAATCCAAAACAAATATGTGTGCATCTAGCTTTCCTTGTCTTTGTCTGGTTGTTGTTAACATATGCTTTGGTCTCCTTTGGCACTTTGTGTGTTTTGTGTGTATGTATACAATTAAAGGGATTTCATAGCTCATACGTACATAGCTAGACACTCTACCTACTGCAGCCTTCTGATTGGATGTCCGGTCTATTATTGCTCTGCAAATTGCCTTATAATCTAGACATGTACTGAGCAAACCTCCATTAGTGTGTTGATGTATGTATGAAGCCCCACCCCATGCAGTATGTAGGTCATCTGGCCACCGATTAATCCTGTCATCATCAGAGACGGGTGGGAAGTTGGGTTCGTTGAGGGGGGTAGCTGGCAAGTGGTGGTAGGATGGAGAGACCTGGTGGAGCCTGGCTCTGGGCTTAATCTGTACCATCACATTACGAACAGCTGGCTAGATGTCGGCTTTCAACACAACAGTTTCCACATATACATGCTGGACACATACCACAGGTCAAATGTAAATGTACACTCAGTCGGAGGTTTTGGGAGTCAGGAACATTGGTGCTCAGAGCTATCACTCATCCATCATATCACTTATCTTGCCATAACCAACTCTTACCCCTGGTTTATAACATGCAAGTTTGTCATGTGTCCATCAAAACAAAATCACTCATTTCATTAAATGCTGCTATCTATACCATGTAGGTTAGTGTCTAAATGATATCTTACGCATGCTCCCACGACCTATTCCTGTCTTCTCATGTTTCAAGTCTATTTCTTCGTACATACGCAAAAATAAAAAGAACACAACACGTGTTCACAATATTCAGGCTCACAAACCATTGATATTTTCTTTCTTCATTTGTTATTTTAGCAAAAATGCCAATACATGGAACAGAGGAAAAAATAGCAAGCTGTCATTCCAACATCTATACAAAACAGATAGATTAAACGCAATATTTGTTCTTATGAGAACTGGAAGCAAGATTTTGTAATTTTTTTTAGAAAAAAGAAAAAGAAATTGTCACAAAAACCATTCTCTCAATCCAGTATTTAAGGGTTTCAGATGTTCGTCATGCCCCTGCAATCGTACACTCAAGTTACTACACTTCAATACCTGTGTTTCTTTAAGATTCTAATTCGATTTTACTTAGATTATATACCAATTTAAATAGTCAATTCAATCATAAAAACGGGATTATAAATAGATTTCCTGTAAATAGACATCGACCATGTACTTAACCTATGAAAGAATGTAATGTGCATGCGTGACTCACGTCTACAGTTGATTCGGATCAGGCAGTGACGTCATCAAAAATAATTCAAAGAATTTTGATAATCCACAAAATCTAAAGTTATAAAGGAACAACTTCCTCTAGGTTGCCGTCAAAACAGGAAATGTTGCATATTCTTTTTGCTGCCCAATCTGAGTCATCCGTAGAAGTGAGTTGCAAATGTGCAAACGGTTTATCCAGCTTTATTATATTATGAAAATAAAGACAGGGTTAGAGTCAAACCAAAATGGTCGCATAGCAAACCTTTTCTTTTTGCAAAGTGCAATTTCATATCGGTAGCACTTGTACGAGGTTCCGCCTCGGAGGCTGCACATCCACAGACTGACAGGCAAAACATTTTCATTAAGTGGGTTTTTTAGCTTGAGTGCTTCATATTAAAAAATTTTTTTTCCATATTTCCCATTCAGTCGACTTGGGCGCTGTGCAAAAAGCACCGGTTTTTCTGTCTGTGTGTGCATGTATTTGTTTATCTGTTCGCTGCTAATCTCGCATACTACTGGGCCTGTCAACCTAATAATTTTTGTGCACAGTTATGACTGTATAATCAAGGACCTCTCTTGGTTACGGTGATTCAAAACCTTTGACAAACCTGTTTTACACCACAATTGAGTGCTAAATTCCCAGCCGTTTTTTTTTTTGCCTAAAAGTCAGAGCTTCGGAGAAGGGGAGATACACAGGCAGTGACTCCATATTTTCCCTTCTCCCGGTAGGCGAAAAAAGGGCTGATTTGTCACCAAGTCCGAACACCAGAGAAGGGGAGCTACACCTGGTGGAGATCTGCACCCTGGAATTTTGTAATAGTAAATGGAATGTACTTTTAAGAAATTTTCTGGAGATGAATTTGAGCTGAGATGGTATTGTTCTGTGAAGAAGAAGAAAAGAACTTTTAATATAAGAAAAAAAATATTTTCTGTATTATTTTTTTTATGTTCAATGATTGTTGTTCTACCTGAGTGTGAGAAGCCTAACAGTACTAGAGTCAGCTGAATCTGGGATATTTTAAAAACAATACATTATTTCAAGTTTAAAATGTGCTGCAGTAAATGCTTCACCATACAGGAGGTGCTTTCTCCCTTGTCTGAAATTGTTTTACAGCAATAACTGCACCAGTTTTCTTTAGCAAAGCTACAGCACTTATTTGTGGCACAGTACAGTCTGCATGCTGTGTTGATGCACGACATCACCAGTGATGAAGGTCAGCAGGTCTTGGCACTTGACAAAAACTTTGTGAATTTTTTAATGCTCAAGTGTGTTTCACTTCTTTCTTGGGCATAACTGAAACATACCTCCAATAAGCATTTTCAAAACTCATGAACTAACTTATTCATGAATACCTGTTCTTCAGAAATTTTGAGCTTTTTCTAAGTCTAAATAATTTCTCGGTACCCATTTCAAAGTGTTGCATTTAGCAAACAAAAGTCCATAAATATACACTGCAGGCCTTCAGTTGTCTACTGCCTTTTCCTCTCATTCAAGTAGCAAGTATTCATTGTGGTGTCATGTATTAACCCTTCACTTTACACCTTTGAATGTACAAAAGGAGGCATTGCATTTAGACCGTTCAGTAGCTGATGTGCTGCTAACTTTAAGCCACCAACACAGACCTTGGGTAACTCTTGACTGGATGAATGGGTTTTTTTTTTTTACTGCTTTTATTAATCCCCATGGGGCAATTCTTCCTCTGCATTTAACCCATCCTAGCTGTGTAGCTAGGAGCAGTAGGCAGCTGCCGTGCAGTGGGGCTGCCCATTCCAGTATATCTTGCCATGCCTCGGTCAGGGGCACAGACCCTAACATGCATGACTTTTTGATGGTGGGGGAAACCGGAGCACCCGGAGAAAACCCACACGGGAGGAACATGCAAACTCCACAAAGAAAGGACCTGGGATGATCCCCAAGGTTGGACAACCCTGGGGTTTCGAACCCACAACCTTCTTGCTGTGAGGCAACAACGCTAACTACTGTGCCACACTGCTGGGGTTGTATGACAATGGTGTTCAAGTATTTGTGTACTACTTTAGTACTGCTATATTTTCAAGAGAAAATAGATGCAGTTAATTGAGGGTCGATAGATTAGTAGCATAAAATGAATCAGAATCCGCTTTTATGGCTAAGTTTTGCATGTAAGGTTTTACATACAAATCATACACACAGGGTGTAAGATGTAGGACAATTATGCAAAAAATAGGAAACAATGAGTTTCTTCTACAGAGTACAGTCAGAAACTGCTCAGAGCTTGTAATATGTTTTGCGCTTTTTTGTGTTTCTTTTTTTCCATGTCCTTTCTTACACCTGGGAGAGAACGATAGCAAAGACAAAGGGACAGAAGCCCAGCCAACAAACCACAAGACCCATTTTTTTCAGGCCAGTCCTGGCCACTTCAGGGTACATAAAAGTGACACTAATTATTCTCCTTAAATAGCAGTACTGTTGACAAATGAAAAGTAACAATACAAGGATTTCTGGTTAATAGGCACTAAATAAAGCATACAGTGGGTTATTCCATTTGTGTGTTTGTGTTCACTTATCTAATTCATTCTGCCCTGTGATGGCCTGGCGGCCTGTCCAGGGTGTCTCCCTGCCTGCCGCCCAATGACTGCTGGGCTAGGCTCCAGCTTCCCCGCGACCCTGACAGCAGGATAAGCGGTTTGGATGGATGGATTATGCTTTCTCTCAGCCAAATTCGTATAGTTTTCTTTTTGTTAGCATGGGCTCTATGCAGAAGTCTAGGGCTGTGCATGAATAACATTTTTCCATTATAGACTGAGCAATTCTACTGGCAACGCATGTGCTTCTGCTTTGTCTCTTCTGCAGAAAGCATCCTTGATACCTGGATCCTCAGTGCACTATTAAAAGCTCCAGGACTTCAGTTTAGTTACAGTAGTACAGGCGATGAGTTTTCCATGTAGCCTAGCCAAGGTCACTATCAGCCAGATTTGCACCCCAGCCTTGAACAAAGGCTCCAACAGTGTCTTCCCGAAAGTGATTTGAGACTAGTACTTTGACCAACCAATCATACAAATGTGCTTAGACAAAATGGTCTTCTTGCTGCTCAGCCCCATTGCTTCTGAGTGGAGCTGAAGCCTCGTGGTAGTAGTGCCCACAAAAAGATTACCAACACCAGATTCACATGAACTAATACCTGCTCACACATTACTTGCTGCTCATCAAATCGAACACTTATGGGGCTGCTTGTCATTGAGATTTACACTGGTACCCCCACACATTCCCAAATCTCATGTTACACACATGTGGCAACTTCATTTTTGGTGTTATTTGTATTCGTAAATGTGTGCGTATTTGGGGAGGGGGGGGGGTAAGAATTATGCAGCTGTAATGGCAAAATCAACTTGACATAACAGAACATTTCTTATTCTTCATTTTAGATGAGAGAGTGTTGAACCTTTCAAGAGATGAGAAACATTTACCACAGTATCCAGACGGGTTAGAGCTGAATGTCTCAAATGTGAATTAGTGCACTTGAGAATTTTTAAGCTTTTCCATTAAATCAGTCCCCAGTCAGGCTATAGATGTGTGTTTTGGATACCTTTGTCTCAAAAACAAAAAAAGCATTTAGTACAACTGATTCAAATCACATATATACTTATGTAAATACAAAATCTATTGCTTTGTATACAGTAAGTGTATGAACTGTTTACAAATTTGATTATACTTATGCGCCAAGGAGCAAAGCTTCGCTCACCTGCTTGTGCCAGCAAGCATATTTTGTGTGACTATTAAAAGTCTCACTAGTCCTCGTAGCAGGTGAAATTTTTGTGCTAAAATCACTATTTAAGCTACATTTATGAAGT